>NC_079408.1:13669898-13929898 GCF_029220125.1 Pseudoliparis swirei
GTCGTCAATCAATCAGTTTGTTACAGTCCATTTATTTCCCTTCACACTGTATGTAAACACATCTGGATATTGGAGGCCTGGCTCTTCCAGATGTACGAAATACTCTTAAAAAGGCTTGAAAGTATCTTTTGGTTTTAACCTCAACATATTCTTGGTTTAAAGCACTTTAATGTATCCAGTCATGTTTATTAAATCAAGACACCAATTATTTCAAAATAAAGCGACTCACAGACTCAGGTCAAACTTAAATTAAAACGTTAGAACTATGCAAAACTCCAGAGGGAGACCATGCAGGAAGTTGATGTGTAGTTCTATTGTCAGTAGGGAACTGTAATTAAACGAGAACCTCACTTAATGATACAAACGGCCTGAAATCTCTTGTTAAAGAAATTAAAACTACATCAACCATCGTCTGTGAAATGAAATTGTTTCTATATATTTGCGCTCATAAATTAGAATTCATTGAATTTCCAATTTTTGGTTTATTTAGTATTATTTTACAATTAAGTTTGTATGAAAAATGTTTTTAGGGAATACAACATGGCTTTAACAATGGCCTGACATTGGGATCTGGTAGAATTATAGGAATAAAACCAAGACTTTGGGGAAATTGTTATGTTTTTTTTGTGAACTTTGAATTGCCTCCACAAAAAAAGACACACACACACTGCAATACTAATATTTAATGTACCAACTTGGCATATGGCGTCTCAGGACTATTCCAGTCATCACATGCTTTGATGAAACGGGTTACTCACTAAATGTGGGTTAAGTAACCACCGTGAATACATCAATGCACATCCTCAACTCTTTCACTGAGAATAATTATAATGAACACTAACTAGCATTTTTTCATCGATTTACACTGACAAAAACAATAGAAGTGTAACAAGAGGAGACATAAAAGCCTGGATGGTTTTTTATATAGACACATTCAAATTGTCTCATCAGTGTTAAAGTGTGCTTTAATTTAGGTTTAATGTTCTTTTTAAATGCCTGTAGCAGTGCAGGGTTGTGCAACCCATAATACACCACTCATATTGGATGTGTTGGTCAACTCCATCAGCACCAACACGATGAGTTGATTGAAAGAGTTGTGGACTGGCAAGAGAGTCTGGGGACACCTAGTGGACAGTCCGAGGATGGCAGCTCTCCAACAATACGTCATAATTCCTGAACTAGATGTCACTAGATGATGTCATCATATCAGTGAAGTCTCCACCACAGGAAGACGGTGGCTTCGGCCACAAGGAATAATAATCAAAGTAAATTGGATTTGTCCCCAGCACATGTTTGTTGTCATTTTGCAACATTTAAAGAAACCTTTACAACTTGATGCATTTCTTTCTCCGTCAGCTGCAAACTGATCTGAATCAATACGGTCTCCGCCCCTTACGAGTCAGGTCAAGTTAGCAGCACCGTCATGATGCGAATCATGGGCTCAGCGATCCAGAGGTTGCCCAGATGTGTAACAGCAACACACATCTTCACAGAGAAACTGCTGTTTCATTGGAAACTTAAAGCCACTGCGAGGAACTGTTGGCCCTCCCTGTGGACGTAAGTGGTAGTGAACCAGAATCCCTCGAGAAAAGCTTTCGCTTGACTGCAGCAGGGTCTGACGGTCTGACCCCCTCTGATCCAGGTTCTGGTTCCGTGCCTCCCTCCCCTCCAGTGGGCCCAGCAATACGCTCTGGGCCTCCATTGTGGGCCCGGTTGATGCCGGGAGTCCCGGTGGAATCTAAGCCGAGGGAGTTTCATGGTGAATCTTGGATGACGAGCAAAGAAGAAATAGCCAATCTTCTCTCTGATGGTCTTGTTTACTTATATAGGTTGTATAGAAGTGAATGTATTAAATTAAATTTTTTCATAAGAGGTTAAAAGTCCCTTTAACAGCTGCCATGGTTACCAACAGCGTATGCAGATATAACACATGTGGCGAGCGTCTGTGGTGAACCACTCAAGTCTGAATCTAGTGAACACAGAGAACGTGACTGTTCCCACACACACCGACCTGAACCCTTCACTCATCAGACGTCTGAGGAGTCTTTCTGTGCAGCGGCCTCTCAGAAGCTCAGCTAAGTCACCATGAAGAGCTTCAGCTTGATCACGGCTTTAAGTCTCTGCAGCTTCGGTGAGTACGGCTGCATTTACAACGGCGGTCACCGGAAATTGAGACTATTCCCTTGTTCAAAAGTTTTATTTAAAGGAAATGTCAACAGCACTTGTTTAACGGAGAGTAAATCTCTTGTTTCAAGGCTGCATGTGTGTGTGTCAGGTCCAGAGTGTCAGACGGTGGAGGTCCAGGTGGAGAAGTCACACTGCTGTGCTCCAACTTCTCAAGTTCTTTGAGTCCGATCACCTGGCTCCAGGCGGTCCGGAGGTCGCAGCCCCACTCCATCTCCTTCATCTTCGAGCCCTTCCAGCCGGCGACCTTCTCCGATGGATTTGGAAATGGTCGTTTTGAAATTAGATCCGAGATCTCTGCCGTTTCCCTCACGATCAGACAAGTGAACGCCTCTGGGCTGTTCCTGTGGATATTATACCAGCAGAAGACCGGTTATTTTTAATCCCACGTATTTAGCGGTTCACGGTAAGATCGTTGTAAAGTTTGGTCTGTTGTGAGATTGCTGTGGTCCTTTAAATGTCAGGTGTCATCCTGGTGGAATTCATGATGTGGACTTTGAGTTTGATGCTTTACAGATGGTGTAAATGATTTATTCTTATCTGTTTTATGAGAACAATTCTCATTTCTGTCCGTTAATATTCCAACGATGTTAAGCCCCTGTAGAGGTTAAACGTAGCGTCTGACTCCACAGTGTTTCTTGATGGACTGATGGAGCAGGTGATCGGGCCCCTGGCCGGCCTGACACATCTCCTGCTCGGGGTCATCGTCGGTCTGGCTGTTAAAGTGTTTATTATTAAACCATCATCATGATGTCCAACTTACTGAGACCGGCAAAGACTTTGTGTCAGAGATTTTGAATTCCTGCTGATTATTTACACTCACACACGTCCAGAGTCTCCTATGGGGAGTTTGCTGGAGGTCGGCACACTGTGAAGACGTAGAACATAAATAAAGAGATATAGCAGACTAAAATACCAAACAGGAACTCAGCATTTGTTAGACAGGAAAAGAAAACGCATGGGTATGAGGAGTCATATCAGCCTCCTCTGATGCTCACCTTCACGACCTCGCTGACCTGTCACTTTTTTCTTGCTGCATTGTATGACCTCAAACTGCATTGTGTGTAACACTTTTTGAACAACTGTTGTCACATAAGTGTCGAATCAAGCCAGATTAAAGGAAATATCCGAAACACATTTATTTGACTACTTTGTCTTTATACGTCTGTAGATTTCTCCTAAATTCACCAAAAGTTGGATTAGATAATCCATTTTTTGAATATTTAAACTAGTCATAAAAAAACTATTGTCTTGTATAGAAAATCAACATGGAAAGTTGTTTATAACACTAAAATATATAATGGCTGTTTGTTTCTTCCTCTGAGCAACACATCTCCGTGTAGCATGTACAGACTCCACACTCTCCCGTTGCATTGCTATCTATATTCTGAAGGTTGTTGCCGGGTGGTTTAGTCAAATATAATAGTCTGATTTCTATAACATTTTATTCCTCTGAATATGGCAACAACAAAAAAAGTCATGGGTGATGTCTGTTTCCTGAAAGAGTAAAAATCTTTGACTCTAGTATGTGGACATGAAAACAGAACCTGGCTATCTCATCTTCATTGTATGGCTCAGGAAGTGTCTGCAGGTAAGCAAATATTTTAAAAGATAAAGCTTCATTCAGAAAACTAGTAATAAAACAACATAATTCTCTTAATGTAAGTTATCAACCGTGAAGGGAGGGAACCAACATGTGTTTACGTCATGTAATCCAGATGGTGAAGTGGTTGATATTCTCGTGAGGTAAAGTAATAAAGCCACATATTAAAACTCGTATCTAGAATAAACTGCTGTGGTTGAGTACACTGCATCTGTAGATTAAATAGAATAAAAGTCAAAGGGGAAAATACTCCACCCAGACAGAACACCCTTTTTATATAATGTAAAATAAAAGAATACATATTTCTAAAAAAGGTCTGTCTTCAGAAAGAACAAACATGTTTTTCTCAACTTAAAAGAAACAGAATGATAACAGCTGTAGAAAGCTTCGGCATTTGTTTC
Organism: Pseudoliparis swirei; assembly: GCF_029220125.1. Classification (NCBI taxonomy): domain Eukaryota; kingdom Metazoa; phylum Chordata; class Actinopteri; order Perciformes; family Liparidae; genus Pseudoliparis; species Pseudoliparis swirei. The sequence goes on from NC_079408.1 coordinate 13,674,087, forward strand.
AGGGTGAGTAAGTGATAAGAGTAGAATAGGCCTGGGTAGTATTGAAGTATTGTACCATTAAATGTTAACCAGCCTCCAGGTCTACTGTGACCCTGCTTGACACTAAATATATATATGCTTAAATAATGTGTATACACCCTCATGCTAAATGTTTCTGGTCCAAATAATAAAGTGTGGGTAGGAGGAACCCGTAAGTAACGCAATGCATTACATGTAATTACAGCAGCAACGAGGCGGTAACCAGGACGACGGGCAAGACATTAGTGAACGGGGACACGGAGCTGGGGATTGAAACATTTTATTCATACAGGTCAACTCAATGCAAAGTACTGTCACTATGTCATCCATGGAAGTTGTGTAAAATCAATGTACAAAAATGATGTCATTGCAGCTTTAATTGATGTTTGACAACAGTTTATAAATGTATGGCTGCAAGACAAAGTGTATAATGTACTTATTTTTTCCAGGTCTGTTCAGTCAAACTCTTTAGGAGCCAAACCGAGCGACCAGGACTGCTTCTCTTTAACGGTCAAATTTGAGAAACCACGGTCTTCAAAGCCTGATGACTCGAATGCCTAGAAAATGACTATATATATTTATACACGCATACATATATATATATATATATATATACACACACAGTCATTTTCTAGGCATTCTAATCCATCAGCCTTTTAAGTCTGTGGTTTCTACTATTGCTACTACTGGTCAAAAGTTTTAGAACACTTCCATTTTTCCACTTTTAATTGAAATGTCAGCAGTTCAAATCCAGTGAATAACCTGAAATGCCACAAAGGTCAGCGACAAACTGCCAGAGGTTAAACAAAAAAGTGTGTAAGTTACCAAATATTGAAAAATAATGCACATTTCAGAGTGTTCAGAGCCTTTTCAAGGGAACAATTAATTAAAGGTTAACAACTTGCAGCTGTTGAAAGTTGATACTAACAATTCCCACAGGTGTCTCAACTTTAGTTGATTACTTACAAACCTGTCTGTATCAAAGCAGTGTGGGAACAGACGGTGTTACTACACCCTCTGAAGCTTTATGTGGACAGTAGTGTACAGCAGGAAGTAGAATATTGCTCCTATGATGGCAAGAAAAAGGAAGACAGACCGTTATAACCCTTAAAAGTGGAGGTCTTTCCTTTAGAGAAATTGAGGTGTTCTAAAACTTTTGACCGGTAGTACATATATATATATATATCTGTAACTTAGCAGCAAACACAGGCTATAGAGATGTACACACTGAGTAGGTAGTTGCGTGTCAACCATGACTAACTACAAAGGGTGCATATGAGCGTGTCCTGAAGGCCCATGGACTTACCTGGTCACTCTGAAGGTCTCCAGCAGCCTCTGATGTCATCTCACCCCAGATAAGCTAGTCCCAGTTATGCGAGCTCACCTGGTGGGGAATGGCAGGAGTGGGATGCGCCCTCATTCACCTAAACCCGAACGTGAAGTCTCACTTTTGGCGCTAACGGGGGAAACGTTACGCGGCAATGAGGCGAGGTGCAGCGTTCCAGACAAGACCAGGAGAGAGATTAAAGCAACGGAACGATTTCGTTTGTTTGTTTGACGGGAAATCACAAAGAAACGAAGATTGATTTTATGGAGGCGGTTGTCTTTTTAGAATGTTCGAAGCAAGGCAAGCGGTTACAATGAGGGTTTGGGGTTTTTTTAAGCGCTCGGCATGAGTTTGGGCACATCGTGAACAACATTACTGCACAAATCCGTTTATTAAAAACAAGTTCGACAATGGACAGGTACATGTGAGCGCTCTGCGGTAACCGTCCTGTGAACGGTTACGTTCTACATTTAGCAGTTTTTAAGTTTCACAGCAACGCCACACGGCGGTTTGGTTGTCGATGGGAAAGCGGTACATTATGGAACCAACGTGCAGATTTAATTTAATACCAACCATTATTTAGTCCAGTTAAATCTACAGCCACAATTATCGACTGCTACTGAAAGGATCGGCGTACTACGGTCACACACAACATCAGCACACTACTTTTTCCAAAACGGAAATGTACAAAATAAAAAAAAAATCGCCTAATTCAGATGTCAAGCATATAAAAGAAAATACTAGAGCACAATGACAAACTAAAACAATCAGGGGGGGAGGAAACGAGTAAAAACTGTCCAAAATTAATAAAAAACAAAAAACAGACGTGGACGTCGGTAATTCGGTTTCCTCCTGTGCGCATCGCAGTGGAACGCAACGCGCTCAGCCACAGACGGGGAGAGGATAGTGTCACGTGCATCAGAAGGCGGCGAGCGGCGACGCAGTTGACGACGATCCTGAAAAAAGAGCAAATGACACTCATGAACTGTCTGCAGCCGTTGATACAAGGAACGTTGTTCCGTCTGAATTAACTGCACGTGGAGTTCTGCATCGAGTTTCGTTCAGTCGGAGATCGTAGGCTGCGGCTTAGGCTGCATTTCACGGAGTATGCCACTTTTATACTTTTTAGATTCGTGTTAATTTTTAGCTGGATTTCACGGGAGTGCACAGGCGTGCATTGGCAGCGCATTAACAACTTGTTGAAGAGCACTTCGGACGCATGCTTCTCCACACAACAGCTGGAGCGGGCAGGACAACTGACAAGCTGCCTCTGCCTCGACAGGGACGAACGGCAGTTTCAGAGAAGATACCAACACCAGTCGACCTCAGACCTATTCTCACCTTCACATGCCCGGGCCTTGCTTAATAAGCGTAGCGTGCAGGTGGTGGCGGAGGCAGCCGTTCTGCGTAGGGGTCCCTGGCGCGTGGAACTCCATATGCCGGGACCCGGGAAACCGGAGAGAGTCGGGAGCGCTCGTAGGAGTAGCCATTATTAGCATTAGGGGGCATTGGCGCGGTGGGCGCCCTCCGTAGGGGACTGCGATCTCGGGCGTAGTACGAGGACGGCGGTGGTGGGGGAGGACGGCGGTCGAACGGATCAAGCGACGAGGGCATAAGACGGTCTCGCACAACGGCTGAGGGGGGAGGCGGCGGAGGAGGAGGAGGAGGGGCGCCGGCACGTTGGTCTTCGTAGGGGGCCATGCCGTACGGACGAGCTCTGTACTTCTCATAGTAATCTACCACGCCGTATCTTTCCCTGTCACCCTCATAAGGTCGTTCAGGATAAACTGCTCGTCTCGGGGGAGGAGGTGGCAGAGGAGGGGCGGGGTAACCTGGGGGCATATGGCCAAGGCGGCCTCTCATGAAGCTGGGTGGGGGAGGCTCGTGCCCCTCTCCTGGGTAGCGAGGGGGCCAATAGCCACCCCTGTCTGGGGGAGGAGGTGGGTAGTCTTCTCGTTCATCTTGTCTGGGACGGCTCTTAGAAATCTGGACATGGATGCGTTTGCCTAAATACAAGCAAAAATACAGATAAAAAGGGGGAAACTTGTTAAGTTAAAGAATCATAACAACAGATGTACTTATTTTACTTCATGCTCCTTTCTCACCTTGAAATTCTGTATTGTCCAGTCCCTTAATGGCATCCATGGCCTCGTCGGAGTTGGACATGTGTACAAAAGCAAAATTCTTAACGATAGCGCACTCTGTGACTGAGCCGTACTCTTCGAAGAGAGTGCGGAGCTCGTCATCAATCCCCTTTTCTACGTTAGCTACATGCAGTTTGATGGAGCCCTGGTTCTTCCCGTGGCTGGCCTCCACGTTGATCGGCGTGCCGTGAAGCTTGTAGAGGTGCAAAGTCTTAATGGCTTTGGTGGCGGCCTTGCGGTCGTCCATGTGGATGAAGGCGTAGTTCTTGATGATGGCACATTCTGTGACCGTGCCGTGTTCCGCAAAGAGAGCCTTGATTTCCTCCTGGTCCGACTCACGTGGCAGGTTTCCCACAAAAATCTTCACCATTGTTAGAGATCTGTTTCAGAGCTAATTTAAAGTGGAGGGATGGGGAGAGAAAGAAAAAAACATGTGAATACACATTGCACCAACAACCTTTGAACATCGAGCGTTATGGTAAACAATCTAGATTTAACTACACCAAAAAAATAATGTAATACTAGTATCGTGTGTATTAAACGGGCCTGTTCATTGCAAAATGGCCGACGTCAGTTTCACTGACGCTGGAGGTAACTCGCTTTAATTTACGGATTTGTACACAAGTTATCTGCCGTGAACTTATAATGATATCGAAACGTCTCTTTCATCTTTATTACTGTAATGCCGGCGTGTGAAATTCCCAAACTAAGTATATCTTAGTGAAGCCACTCTGCTCGTGCTAGCTGTTAGCTTGGCAGTGCATCCACGCTATCGCACAAAGCACCACAAGCGCAGCCGAATAGCGGTGAGTGAATAAATATTCAACCGTTAGGATGTGTTGCGGGATTTTTGTCTTGCAGAAAATTGTATACATCAATACCCATGCGTGTGCATTTAAGTTTACCTTTATATCGGGAGTCTCGACAAAGAATTCAAACCGCTTTCGAGAAATTTCCTTAAACCGAGTCTACTTCCGCTTATCTTTTCTCCGCTTTGCAACATCCTGTCTGACAGCTTGAGGAACGACCCGCCCTACTCGGCCTCCGATTGGCCGAAACTCGATGCCTTGGTCGGCTGGATTGGGTAGTTTTAAGGTTGAGGCGTGTGATTGGTTAGGTTCGGGGTAAATACATAAAATAAGCCAATCGCGAGGCAGAGGGGGCGGGAGTCTCTTTCTTCTTCGTCTATTTTGTGGTATTAATGCAGATCACAGTCAACCCATAACAACACCGCCGCCGATAGTCTTTTTATTGAAAATGTCAATACAAGTTTAACAACTGTAGCTGTCTTGTTTTATACTGTGGATACCATGCTATGGTTTTAATAATACATTGTATATCCTCCCTGTATGACTATATGTCTACTACTTAAAAACGAGCCAACAAAACATGGAATACCATATTGTCCGAATTACCAAATTAATGTTGTTAATAATTCACTATGTCTCGTACTTTGACCTGGTTCATTAAGTTACTTGAGACTAAAGGAATGGAGTTTAGAAATAACTTTTGCTAATCAACCGTCCTATTTATAATATGTAACTAGTTGTATGGCAGAGCTGTAATTTCCTAACTGTAACGGTAGTCTTACTTTCTGTTTCAAGTGACATCATCGGGGAATTTTCTGTTGTAATGCTACGTTCAAGTACCGGTCTTAGAATGATGTGTTGGACAACAGCAACGTTTGTGATTAGTGCGCTCAAATAACGAGAATTAATCAACGACTACTCTATTAAACAGCAGAGAATGACGAAATATGCCTAATTTCCCAGAAGGTACCTGCACATTAGCTCACTCTTTCAATTCAATTCAGCTTATTGTGTATAGCCCAATGTCACAAATTACAAATTAGCCTCAGAATGCTTTATGTTTGAAAGAGTTAATTGTTGGTAGTTTGATAAAAGACGATTCAAGACTAATCAAATTAATCTAAATGATGTGTATGTTAATCAGTGAACTGGTTGAACGTTTTTCTGCACTTACATTTTGCCAATGACCTATGGAGTGAATTGTTTAAAATGTCTCACAGGTCAACCATGAGTGTGAGTTGTGCTGGTGGTCCACATAAAGTGAAGTTATACATGTTTAAGTGTCGGTGTTTTTAACATTTAGTTTCCCCCCCAATGGATTCGCACTTGAACGCAGCATTGAGCTGCTTCTTGTGGGAGTGACGAAACTCCGAGAAGACAGCAGCTTGAAAACAAAAAGAGCAGAAGGGTAAATTTCTCTCCCAGCAGCAGCACTGTTAGTCTCCTCTGGGTGAGTGTCAGGTGGGTGTCATCTGGTATCTCGTGGAAAAAGTTCAAGCATCTTCTAAAATTACAGCCTCAAAACTCAGGTAAGACACGTGCATCGGCAGATCATGTGTTACTTTACTTTACTTTGGATACAATACGCAGGGATGGATTAACGAACGGTGTTACGGTTCAACCTGAGACCCTGTTAACTGGCGACCTTCGGTCGAATCATGGACGGATTAAGAAACCAAAAACATCGTTAACAAAACAGTCCGTATGAACAACGATACCGGAGCTGAGCAGACAACATAACGCGAATTATATGATAGCAGGGACTTCGGTTATATGTATTAAACGAATAACTTTTGTAATCGTTACAACCACACGGCTCAAAGTGGAAATAACATAGTAGGGAGACCACACCGAGTTAAGGTTTGAATTCAAAAGATAATTTATTAAATTCTTAAATTAACTATTTACAAAAATCCGTAACTGAGAAGCAAGAAAAGGTAAAGCCAAACATGTAGTGCAGATCAGCATGTCCGTCGAATGCGTCTGTTGTTGTCGTAGTTACCGCAGATGTTGATATAGCAAGAGAACACGCAGCTGTCCTCGCGAATGCCGCATTGTTTAGTTCTACAATTCAATGAGAAAGCTTCTCGTGTCGTGTCTGGTCTGAACATACCGGAGGAGACGATGGAGAAGAGAAAGCGTCCAGCGACTTGAAGCGTCCCGTGTTGTTTATGGGTTGAAACAGGAAGTTAGCAAACTGCCCTTCCTTTGAAATACATTTGGTCAAATAAATAAACACTTAATCAACATACAATTGGGAGTCTGTTTTGTGCAAACATGTATCACGTAGCATAACTCTGTAGTACAAAAATATATATATATATATATATATATATATATAAGCAGGCACGTGCACAGATAGACCCCTAGTGGTGCTCAAGCACCAGCCCTTTTGCCCTGGATGAGAAAACTGCCCTTTTTGCTGGAGACACTTTTCTTCATTTATAAGTATTTAAGAATAAAAAATAGTCTCTGTCATCAAGTCCTCCCAAATGTGTTTGGATATCTGTCGGGGCATTTATTGGAGTTCTTGTGAGAATTTCGCCCCGACATGCTCCGCGGCGCTCACGAGCCCCCCCCCCCGCCCCTGCCGCGCCCCTCCCTCCTCCTCCTCCACTTCCTCCTCCGAGCAGTGCTCCTCGCGCCACCAAACGGGTGCACCTCCTTCTCCTCTGACCCGCAGCATCAGACACACAGGTCATGAGTCATGACGGTGTTTGTCCCCTGACGTTGTTTGGTGATAAATTAACCACAACTGAAAATATTACGTCACAACTGGTCCGACGTTTTCTAAAAAAAATAAACGAACACAAATTCCCGAAATCCGTGATTTCAAAGCCTAGTCCAGCTGTTTACTGACGTCATGTTTGTGTGAGAGAGAGAGAGAGAGAGAGATATCTGTTTTATAAATGCCATTTAGACAATTTTGTATGCAGAGCAGCTAAACTATGCTAACAATAGCTCTCGGTGTCGTGCTATCCATGTGCCACATTGTTTTATGTGGTATGTTTCTCTTTGTTTTGTCTGTTCCAGTTTTACAAAGATCAATCTTGTATGAGTAATTGCAGAGGGTGAAAAGAGTAAACGCAAGAAAAAACAACACTTGTAATAGCTTCTTGCTAACCAAGAGTGATGTCATGCTGGGAAATATCAGATTGAGGCCTTATCACGTTTTTACAGAAGTTTGATATTTCCCGGCATGACCGAACGGTCGAGGTTAGTACGTTGTTTATTATAAGGCATTTTTGGCTCCTATTATTTTGAAAATGAAAATAAATTGTAATTGTTAATAGAAAACATGTCATTTTGTTCAACTCTCATGTCTTCTCATGACACAAACATGTGTTTCAAGTGTTGCTAGCAACCAACTCCTTAACTTGGAAAAATCATTTTGGCGATGGGTGCCCTTTTTTTTGGTTTGAGCACCTGCCCCCCAAAATGTCTGTGCACGTGCCTGTATATAAGGATGTTACGGGATTCGAACTCATGTCTTTGGGAGGAAAAAAGGTTATTTGACGGGGATCTTACCACTAGGCCAAGATCGACACGATTTGTTCTGTTCGCACAATTAAATAACCTGAACTGCGGTCACTGGTCACCACGAAGGGCAGAGAACCACCAGATCAACTTGTGACCAAGCACACTGCCGACCACCATGGAGCATGTTGACGTGAACGAAGGAGCACTCTACAATAGTGATGGCTTCTCAAACAAATATTCAGCTGTTTCAATTCAAAACGTCTTTAAAGGGCTGCACATTAATGAGAAAAATTTTTGTGTTGTTGTCATGAGGTAAACATACACAATCTGGACAATAAGGCCAGAAATGGTCATGCATGTATGAATATACAAACATTACACCCATATGTGATTGTTTACCATCTGTCATATTTAAAGTAAACTAAAGAAGTGACCTGAACTGTTTGACCTCTCTGTGTTCTTGGCTGGTTGAATTCTTAATTGTGTGGCCAGCCAAGAACACAGAGAAGTCAAACAGTACAGGTCACTTATTTACTTTATTTAAGTGGCATAAATCACAGACACAATAAGGCAAAGTAAATATGACAAACTTAATGTGGTCAATGCCCATGGTCTATGGACAGATGGTAAACAATCACATATGGGTGGAATGTTTGTTAATTAACGGCGTTAAAATGGGTTTGCGTTAACACCGTTAATAACGCGTTTAACTGACAGCACTAGTTACAACTATCGAATATTTAAAGTTAGTAAACTGGAGACAGGCAAGTTCACGATAAGGTCAATCAATCTCGAGAAGAGCACAAGCAAAATGGAATTCTTTTTTTTGTTTTGTTTTTGTCCAGGCCCAGGGGCCCGTGGTTTCTTCATCCGTCCATGACAATACGTCATCTCACTGGATTCCTAATTAGTTTCCCCCACCAAAGGTCAACTTGTCCTTTTTTTTCTCGTTCTTCCAGGATGAATATTGTGTCCCAGACGTTGGAGACAGAGGATGACCTCCTGACTTGCCTGCGCGTCAAGCTGTACCATCCTCAGCAGAATGTCAAGGGCCTCTATCAGCTGCTCCCTCTGGGGACCAAGAGCAGACACTCGGCGGAGGTCCCCCTCCGGATGGGACGCGACGCCCAGTCCTGCGCCCTCGCCCTGGCCGACGCCCGGGTGTCCCGCAAACAGCTGGCCCTGCATGCCTACCGCACGCCGCGCAGCCCCAACACGCTGTTCGAGATCCAGAACCTGAGCCAGCGGGGGCGGCTGTCGGTGAACAGCACCGCGCTGGAATACCTGGAGAGGGCGGAGCTCCCGGATAAGGCCCTGATCCGGTTCGGGGAGTACGAAATTCTGATCGTCCGGGAGTCCGGTGAGGCCAAGGGGAGCTTTGAGGTGGAGCTGGAGGTGCTGGCGGCTCCTCCGTCCAGGGAGACGTGCGTGTCCAGTGTGGCGCCTGTGATGGAGGCAGGCTCCAGCTGGATGGACAATTTCCAAGGAGGCCCCCTCGAGACGGATGAGACGACCATGCTTCATTCCTGATGTTGACTCACATGTGCACTCGTGTGTGGTTGTTACAGCAAGCTTGGATGAATCTCTCTTTTTAATGTGAAATCAGTTTTATTTTCCATATATACTGTACATATATATTACTCCGTCAAAAGATCAAAAAGCTGTGATTTTGATATTAGATCAGCTGCTGTTAGTGTTAAACTGTAATTTCTCAACGCTGTTGGTTTTCAATTTGAGCACAATCCATTTTTTATTTTGTCAAACTGTTCATGAGCCAGATATACGTTGACATCCCGGGAACAGGTTTGTGAGGATTTATTAGACAAAAGTTGGCATCAAACCTTTACATATTTTAATAACTAGCCCACTCGTCTGATTGCAGTGTTGTAATATTGTTATGCGACTAAAGCGTTCTAATAAATGTAGTTGAGTAAAATGCAACGTTGCGTGGACATACTTAAATGTTCTGAAACACAACACTTTAATAGTCGGTTCCTCCTCCAGCACTTCTTTCAGAGCAGGCTGCATAGTCAAGATCGATTTTTTAATAATACTCTCAGAACAAAGTCCACTTTTACATGTTTGTATTTCATTTACAAGCTGGGCAGCAATGTGAGATGGTTATCTATCTGCAGTGAACAGGAGGCTTCAGGCTGAGGGCACTTCATGCAGGCCCCGATAAGAGTCCTGGTCCTCAACTTAAGGGTTACAATCCGGATATAAAGTCCAGCAAGGAGGGAGAGTTCAGCCTCATTTCAACTCAAATAACCCTCAGTGAGCAAACTAACCCTTACCACACAAAAAAAGAAGACGTGAGGAAGTGACTACTCATTTGTTGGCAGATGTGGAAGGATTTTATTTCAGTTTCCCTGCAAGTGATTTCCATGTTTCTTCCACTTGTTTTAATAGTATTCATCCAGCTGGAATGGAAGAAACTGTTTTATCAGGAAGGACATCAGCAAATGTTATGATTAAAAAAAAACTTATCACAAAGTAAAATGCAGACTACTACTACCAAATGTGTCCGCGTATCAAGAGTATACACCGAGGGGGAAGTAAAACCGGGTCGATACATTCTTTAAAAGTGAAAAAAAAGAAAGGACAAGGTAAGACTGTCTGAATAAAGCAAGTCAAAGACAATAAACAAGTATATTTACTATGGTTTGACCTTACAATATAAAAAAATGCCATGTATAACAATTGTTATTCAAATAAAATAAAAGACAATTCATACAAAAGAAAAATTTGTATTCAATTGCCTTCATCCAGTAGCCCAACGTACAGCTTTAAGATCATAGTTTATAGACGATATAAAAGATGGCCGCTCGTGTTGTAAAAAGGTTGCGCAATGAATTCCTGGAGACCAATTTGGTTTATAGCCACATCTCATTCCCATCAGGCGGGGAGAGAGGGCTGCTCCCACAGTTTGAGACCTCATCAACTGCAGGGAATAATAAGAAAGGAAAAAAAAAAATCCACTTCCTGTAAACAAAAGCAGAAGACACCTTCACTGTCGGCTCACAGGAGCGACACGCCGGTCGTGGACCTCAGTGAACTCGTCCCGCTTCACCGGGACGTCTCCATCTTATTCCTGTGACGTTCAGAGGAGGCGGTCCAAGAGCATCAGTCGGCCTGGAGACAAAGAGGCGGAGTCAGCGACCCCACTCCTCACATCCTCATTACCTCATAGCCTCTTATGCATAAGCACAAGGGGGAGATCAGAGCATGGCGTTATTGGGTAAGAGTTCAAAGGGCACCCACCTCGGGTCCACTGGATGCTGCACGTCTTCCAGGGAGCACTTACCATGCGCTGGCCTCTCCTGCCCTGAGTCTAACCTACGAAGAGCAGAGATACTAAGAAACACCAACACTGCATGCCATGTGGTATACGACACGTCTCCGAGAAGACAGACGAGAGACTAATGTGGTGTGAACTCGACGGGAAATTAAAGACGCAAACAAAAAGACTGGAGAACAATTTGTTTCGCAAGACGACAGAAACACGAGCTCCGCAAAGCTCAGTTCAATTTTGTGGGTTCCGGTTCGGGGAAAAAAAAAAAACACCGACTGGGTTGACACAAGGTCGGCAACGGGTCGCCGAGGACACCGTGCGGCAGCAGGCGGAGAATCAAAATAGACGACTCGAGAAAGTAGCGACTGATTTGACCTTCCGAAGTCCGGGGGAACAGCTGCGATGGCCTTTTAGACCCCCCCCCCCTCACTTTGAGTCACACACACACTCAGGTGAACGTGGTGAGAGGTGACTCGACGTCGATGGAGAGCAGTTCGGGTTCGCAAACAGACGTTCGGTCTCGCTGGAGTCGACCGAGCCGGCGAGAACACCGCCCACCGTGTGTCAAGAGGATGAACTCGGAAGCGCGTGAAGAGATTTAACGCCGCCGTTTACGACGTACATCTGGTCGGGTGCATGGCGGCGACCTGCCGAGTCAGACACACACACACACAAAAAAAAGCCTACCGCAACGAGGAAGAATTTCACAGCTAAAACTGAGTTTTTGGTTTGATTTGTTTATTAAAAACCCTTCAAATGAAAAGCAACTTGTAACGCAAATAAAATCATACATAATGGTGCTATAGATTCTATTTTCGCAAGGAAAGATACCACAAAGTTTAAAAAGAACAAAACCACACTGGAACTTTGGACCCGTCATGCCTCTTCACTGGATAATTTATTTACTTATTTTGAGATCCACCTTGGCCCGAGGACAATCATTTTGCCCTCAGAGACTATATATGGATATATACATTTCATCATTTGAAATGACATTCCTTTTCATGAAAAAATGTCAGTTTCCCCAGAGGCCAAATCTAGTTTGAATAATCGAAAAGCAGAGGGACGTGGGCCGCGAACACGACGGCGTCTCGTTGAAATACACCTCGCGTCCAAGCCAGCGTCGTACTCTGCACATGACTCTTCGAACAGTGAAACAAGAGGAACAGAAGAAGCATGAGAAGCTCAGAGGAATACGTGAACTGTAGACATGGAATCATATGTTTTAAAGTATGGGGCGGTCTGCAATACGGTATCTTCCAGTAAGTCTCAGGCGAACGCAACGCAATCCGCCAGAGACGAGGGGGGGGTGTGTGTGTGTGTGTGTGTGTGTGTATAGCGCCACGCACATCAGCAGAGGACGACGACGACGACGATCTTGTCATATTCTAAACCTGGAAAGAGAGCACACCACACGTCAAGGAGCCGGTTTAGTCAGGAGTCGCGCAAGACTGAGCTTTGACGCTAAAGCAACAATTTATGAGGACTTCAGCGCTCTGGCTGCTGCTGATGGGTCCAAACGTGACTCTAGAGCTCATCGAATTGATTTAGAGACGCCATCAGACCTACTTATTAATGCAATCCATCACATCAGGAACCGTCCACTCACCTTGAGTTCGGCTCTCTAATAGCCTGGGTATCGCGGTGGCGGTGGTGGCGGCGGCGGCGGCGCCCCCACTGAGTAGGGGTCCCTGGGCCGGGGAGTCGCGTACATCGGCGCCGCGTACATCGGAGCCCTGGTCGGCGGGGCGAGCCGGGACCGCTCGTACGGGTACCCGTTACCGGACGGCATCGCGGGCGGCGGGGGGGCTCGCCGGATGGGGCTGCGGTCCCTCGTCATGTACGCGGGCGGCGCGGGCGGGGGGCGCTCGTACGGGTTGGGGCCCCCCATTCCGAGGCGCTCCCTAACCAGCGCCGAGGGAGGAGGCGGAGGAGGGGGGTTGATGCCGGGGCGCCTGTCATCGAAGCCGGCGCTGTAAGGACGGGCTCTGTATTTCTCGTAGTAGTCGACCATCCCGTAGGGGTCTCGGTCCCCGTAGCCACGGTCGGGATACGGCGCACGCCTCGGGGGAGGGGGCGGCGGAGGCAGCGGCGGAGGTGCGTAAGCGGACATGCGGTCCCTGAAGGGAGGCTCCGGTCGCTCCCCGGGGAAGCACGGAGGATAATAGCCCCCCCCTCTGTTGGGCGGAGGCGGATACTCCTCCTCCTCCTCGGGGCCCCCCCGGGGTCTGCTTTTTGAGACCTGAACATGTATGCGCTTACCTGAGAGAGAAAAACAATGTCCCTCAGAAGACGACAGACAATATGGACACAGAAAGAAAGAAAAAAAAATTCCAATCTGTTAATTCGTGGAGTAGAATATTTAAAAAATCGACCTACCTTGGAAGTCCGTGTTGTCCAGGCCCTTTATGGAGTCCATGGCCTCGTCACAGTTGGCCATGTGAATGAAGGCAAAGTTCTTGACGATAGAGCACTCCTTGACCGTGCCGTACTCTTCGAACAGCTCACGGAGCTCATTGTCGAAGCCCTTCTCCACGTTGGCGATGTGGAGCTTCACGGGGCCCGGGTTCTTCCCTCTGCTGGGCTCCACGTTGATGGGGCGGCCGTCCAGCTTGTAGAGATGGAGCTCGCGGATGGCCTTGGTGGCCGACTTCCGGTCGTCCATGTGGACAAAAGCATAGTTCTTAAACTTGGCACTCTCCGTCACCGTGCCATACGGGGTGAACAGAGCCTCCACGTCTTCCTTCCCAGTGTCCTGGGACAGGTTCCCAATGAAAATCTTGACCATGGCTGATCCAGTGTACTTCTAGAAGAGGGGGTAAACATCATTAGACAACACAGGCCAGCAACGTAACGCCAGTGGGATAAAGTAACCGGCGAGAGGGCGAATGGTCGCTCCATAACGTCATAACCAGGAAATAGACGGCGCTTAATCGAGACGACTGCGGGAGGCAACCGGGGGAACAATAAACGGGAATAACCTTTGTCCTTACCAAACGGGAGCCGATGCCAAAAAGGGGCTGTAAGACTTTATAACACAGCTAACTTATTTAAAAAATAATATGAAGAAGTTTCCGTGTTCGCACTTCCTGGCCAGAGCCGCTAAACGGGCACGTTTCATTTGCATGGTTTCTATTAGCGCGCTAGCATTAGCTAGCTCAGTTAGCCATTTTGTCTCGTGCGACTATAACCAAATTCAATCCGGTTCCGCCCCCGATACTTACGCACGGTTGAACGCGCACGTGAAGCCACGGCGGTAACAGCAACAAAAAGCAAAAAGCAACGAATATAAATATGCGTAAATACGGAACTACTCACATCTCGCTTCTGTTCGGCGCCACAATGGAGTCAAAACTGCCCAGGATGCGACCCAGTTGATTACCATCTGGCGATGAGCGCACAAGTAGGACTCTGATTGGTCGGCTGACGTGTCACTCAAAGCACACGGGCCGTGATTGGCTGAAGATACAAATGGCCTTTTTCTATGGAAAAGATCTTTCATCATGGCGGCTGGCTCGAAAAGTTTGTTTGCAACATGTTTCTTCCAACTTTAATAACTACGTTTGTGCATACATCATTTCATCTCTTAAATTTTTACATAATTAATAATCTATAATTTACTCTATGCTTATTTTCATTTTCTTGTCACTTTTACATTGAGCCAGGGGAGAATTAAGGACAACGTACCTTTTACACGATGCAATCAATAAAAATCGCACATGCACATGGTTAAAGAAGAATCACAGTGATGACACTTAAAGTATGACTTGATTTCTGTCACCAAAGGACATGCATTGTATTATCTTCCTCTGGATGTTCCCGTTTGCTCCTCAACTTCCATGAGAAGGATGAGCTCGTCTGAACTGGCACGGTAACAATGTAAACCGGACTAACACGATGCTGGTGAAAATAGTCTGGGTTGTAACGAGATATCTTTTAAGTTAGGTTTCTACAACTTAATGGTTTTTCACAAAACGCACCAGCAGGACAATACATATTCCTGTTCTGCTAAAATCTAATAGGATGCTATTAAAACACAACAAAAACAAATGTGGTATTGCCAGGGGATGGACAATTAGGGGTTAATATTAACTAAAAATTAAACATCAATATATAGCAATTTCCTGCAATTTCCTTGTGATATTCTAAGATTAGGTAAGTAAACAACACTTGACGTTGACATACATGCTATTTCTAGTAGTCAAGCAATTTTGAGTCAGTCTAGAAAAGCAGAGTGATATTGATTATGTATTAACAGCCAGGCAAGACACATTTGATCCATGCATCCTCCTCAAGGGGCACTGGCTGTCTGGAGGCTTCAGGAGCAACAAGGCCTCTGGGATTCGTCACTCCTAGCGGGGCCTCTCCGATTAATCCCAAAAGCAGAATTAAAAAGTATTCCTGGAGGATGAGAGTTCCCTTTCGAGTCAATGCAAACAAGTTCCCCTCCAGCTCCACAGGAACCCTCGCAAGGAGAAGATAAGGATGAAAAGTGTGTGATTAAACTGGAAATACACACAGAAACACAGCCCTGAAGTTTCACCTTTTTCTTTATCAACAAATGGTTTTACCAGTCCGCCATAAGGCCGTGACTGGTGTCGTTGGGACTATTTTAACTCTAGCATTGAATTTATTGTTTGTAAGAAAATGAAAAGTATTTTACATTGTGGAAAAAATTAAAACAAATCAAAAAATACTTCTGACAGACGCTGCACACGAGCCTGCACTCGTTTACAGGATCACAGGTTCATCAAAAAGGTTAAAAGACATCTGTGGACCCAGGAACAGTTTGACGACTCAGTGGGGATGGCTGACCATAGCTTGAGACACATTGGACAGTATAATTCACACTGCTGAGTCGGTCAACTGGAAAACCTTTTAACTAACTAGTTATGGCTGCGGTGTCCAGAGTTTGGGCCGATACTAAAACCAACAAAACGTTCAGAAAAGATGTATACCAAACAATGAAAAGTCCTTTATTGCCATCAGAACATGAGTGAGAAAACCAGAGACAAAATCGGACAGTGAGGAGTCGACTGTACAACCAGCATACACACGGCAGTCTTTCAACAGGACGCGAGGGGGTACAGATACGCGAGGATATACAGTACTCACACAATGAGGTATAAAGGTAAACACAAACACACCAGATTGGGGCGTTGTCAACCACTCGATCTCACACACACACACGCAACTGAACCAAGGTACAAATACTCGAGTGCTCGTTCATCCTTTAATAAAAACACGACATACAGGCGAGCAGAAATGTACGACAGCAGCATCTGGGTCACCTCAACCACGCTCCCATTCATCGGCCTCTCAATAAACCTTTGGTCATGTGGACGCTCACTCGTCATGCACAACGTTGCCCTCGTAAAATGTTAATACTTTGAGAGACTCCCGACAACCTGCGAGCGAAAGGAACGGGCCTCCCTTCCTGACTGGTGTCCACCGACTTAAAAACACGGGCGTTCTGGGCAGGTGGGGAGGGGAGGTGGGGCGAAATGTTTTTGAAGTCACAAATAGTTTCTCTCTCTCTCTCTCCTCCTGGTAGAGTGTCTACGTAAGTTGGACATTCAATGTGTACATTAGCAGCAATTCTAGTGAATGAAACAATGGCTTTTAAGTCAGATTAATAACACCCTTTCCTCATGCACGGGACAGGCACCCCCTACTACTCGGTAACTAAATGCCATGCACGTTAGAAAAATAGACTGCAAACTTACAAGACATAGAAATCAAAGTTCGTCTCCAGAGAAGAGGTTGATTTCACTTCAGTTTTTTATTTCAGTTTTTTTTTTTTCATTTCGTTTTTTTTCCCTACGATGTGGAAATAGCAACAAAAGAAACTTGAGAGCGGTAAACCAAAAAGACAACAGTAACACCACGAGCAGAGACTTCCTCTCGTACTCCCGCCTGCCAACGCAAACCGCCGGGCACAAAGACCGACGCCTCGCTCGCCCCGTTCGGGTCGCCCCGTTGCCCGACCTCGTCTTCGCGCCATGTGGGCCACGTGTGTGCCGCCCGCTGTGTGTGCACGCATCGATACTGCGAGCGTGGGGCCCTGTGTGTCTCTTGTGTTATTTGAAGCTGTCCCAGTCTTAGTTGTCCCCTCCCCCGCCCCCTCCCACTAGCAGCAGCCGATCCAGAAAGGTGGTCGCCCTCGTGTGCATCCGGAGCCGTGCGCTGCAGTGGTTTATCAAGACACTAGTGTGGCTGGAAGCGAGCACCGCCGCCGCCCCCCCCATCCGACACAGAGAAAGAGGCACGGTATAGTTATCTTTTTAAAGTCTAAATCTATTAGTTCACGCCCGTCTGGTCTCGGTCTGTTCTGTTTTTACAAGGCTGTGATGGGAGCCACCCTGGACCCTCAAAAGCCCCCCCCAAAACAGACGGGGAGGAGGAAGACGCCCCTTAGGGCTGTCGATGAGTAGAGATGCCTCGCCGTGCGACCCCCGCCCTGGGCTGCCTCACGCTTTGTTACCTCAGCCCTCAGTTTTATTCTGTGGTTTGCCAAATATCTCAACTGTGCACACACTAACACACGTGCGCACGCACGCACGCTCCGACACCCCCCCCCCCCCACGCTGTCCATTCTACGCGGAAGGAGGACAAGCGCCTTGAATTTCGTGTTTGGCACCGGACTTGTTTTTGCCTCACGTTGGCTATCCACTCCCTCCTCCACCTCCTCTACTATATCCTCTAGTCACTCACTTTTCTCCTCACAGGTCTGTTCTCTTCCTTAGAACCCCCCCCATCCCTCCCAGAAAAACCTGGTGGAACACCTCGCCCTTTTTTTCTTCCTCTTCTGAAACAAAAACAAACATAAATGGAAAAAAAATAATAATCACGTTTTTTTGTATTTTATTTTTTTTTCAAATTCAAGGCACAATGTCTATCAATATCCCAATCTGTCTGTCTCACCCAGGTTCAGTGTGCGGACATCGCGTCACGTAAGCTATTGGACTGTCTGCTTGTGCGCCGCCGCTCCCTACAGCTGACACCGCTCTAGTCTGCACTTTAAACGCCGTTAAGAGACGCGTCTGTTTTGGTTGAGAGAGCGACCGCCAAGTCCAAACCAGTGATAAACAATGAACGGAATCAACATCACGAAAAAAGACAAATAAAGAACAGTTTCAAAAAACAAAAACAACAAAAAAAGTCTCATCCTGTTTCTCGTATTTCAGTATTTTTAAAAATCAAGTCATATCCACCAGCTCTTTTTTGGCAAGCTAGTTGTTTTTTTGTTTTTTTTAAATAAGCACTAAGTACTGATAGATAGGATAGCATACACCGTTAACATGTGTTTTTAAGTAGATGCGTTTGTTGTTTTTTTTGTACTTTTTCACTCATAGTATGAATTCAGGTATTTTGTCAGGTACTTTTTCACTCATCGGTTTAAGGTTTAAGTTAATGCAAGCAGGGACAGAGTTTGCCATGGAGTCTTGCTCTAGACTTGGATTCGCGAGAGGCCGGGCCGTCTCTTTACGAGACCCCGTTGACCAAGGTCAGGGTCTCGCTGGCCGAGGTCATGCCTTTGCTGGGGGAACCCTTGGAGGGCGTTTGCTCATCCTTAGTGGCGCTGGTCCCGTTCTCCTGTGGGGTGGGGGGGGGGAGGGGGGAGAAGGTGGGAAAAAGTGAGGCTCCGATTTAGGTCAATAAAACTAAGGCCGAGGTCAATGTGTGCGTTCCTGCCTGTACCTTGGGCTCCGGGCCGGCGTGGTTTTCCTTCTGTGGCAGGTTCTGTCTGCTCTGGGACTCGGGACGGGAAATGTAGTCGGCAACAGTCACTGGAAACATTGAGATCTGTTAGCTGGAACAACGTCTATACTGGACATACAGCAGATAGACTCCAAAATGCCATTGCGTGAAGAAAAGGCAGTCACTGTGCATCAAGCAATCTAACCCCGTTCCCTCCGAGGAGGAAGCCGGTTACGCGTGAAAGCCGGCGACTCACCGCTTTCAGCCGGCTGTCTGTCACGGCTGGCCGAACCTCCCTCTGGGCGGTTGCCACGGTTACGGCGGCGGCGGCTTCTGTTGCGGCGCTGAGGGCGCGCCTCGTCATCTGGCGGTCGAATGAGGAAAACTAAAGGTTACCGTGCGCCTCCATCCGCTAGCGTCCCGGTGTCAACGGTGGAGATTCACGACGTGCATTTTGGTTTCAAAGTTGATGATCAAACGAGAGGGCGGAGCTTCTTCTCACCCAGTCCGTTCTCACTGGGGCCGGCCTGGCCGTCCGACTCCGTGGCGGCGTCCATCACGTTGGGCTCCTGGTCGTTGCGGCGGCGGCGGGAGCGTCTGCGGCGGTCGGCTCCCGTGCCCTCACTGTTGTCTGCGTCGGCCAGCTCTCCCTCCCCCTCCAGCAGGGAGTACGGGTTACTGTCGGGGTCCTTCAGCACTGGATAGGCCACAGAAAGAGTCGGATCGCAACCACAACCAATCGTCCCTCATTTGTATTTATTTACGTTAGATTGAACACAAAGTCGGTCTGATGAAAAACAAACATATTGTGAATCTCCTGTAGCCGACATGCTGCTAATTATGCAGAACTAACATCCCTCTGACACTCAGCTGAACTCTCCTTACTTCAGAGAACAGGAGGAATGAACTGTGTGTGTGTATATGTGTATATACACACACACCACACTTCTTGGAAAGACTTCCCGACCTGTTTAACAGCGCCATACTCCGTTCC
The DNA here is from genome assembly GCF_029220125.1 of Pseudoliparis swirei. Taxonomy (NCBI): domain Eukaryota; kingdom Metazoa; phylum Chordata; class Actinopteri; order Perciformes; family Liparidae; genus Pseudoliparis; species Pseudoliparis swirei. The sequence continues at coordinate 13,693,852 of NC_079408.1, forward strand.
AGTTTGTCATTGTATTATTAATTCTTATCAGGTCATCTCACATCTTAAGCGGCCTAAAGGTGAAGCGCGAGGCCCTTGATTGTTGTCGAACTGAACATCGGCTCTACTTACCTGAGCTGATGGAGTTGGCAGGCTTGGCCGCCGCGGGCCCCCCACGGCCTCGTCCCGAGTTGGCGCCTCGGCCCCTGCCGCCCCGCCGGGCGCCTCGCTCGTCTCCACCGATGCCGCGGGGCCGCTGCTCTCGCTCGCTAACGTCCTCCGACTCAGACGGGTTGGACAACTCAGAGTTTGTGCCTGGATCAAGCGGAGACGAGAGACGACGGATGTAAACAGCGTCAACACTGGCACGTGACTTTTTACGGAGGTGTCCCCCACTCACCATATCCAGAGTACTGGCTGTTGGAGGCCCTGCGGCCTCTGCCGCGGCCCCCGTAGGTGCGAGAGGTGTGAAGTGAGTTGGTGCTCTCATCCGTCAAGTAGCCTTTCTCCCGTTCAACGCCGGGGGCCCCGGTTCTGTTAGCGGGGGCGCGGTACCCAACGCCGATCTGACGGAGCTGCTCGTCGATCTGGAGACGCTCGAGGCGCAGCTGCTCCACTTCCTACAGGACGGGGGAACGGAGCAGCATGAATTAATCAAATTAAGACAAATAAAAAGTTACTCTTTGAATCGACATATTAAAATAGTTCTCAAAGAGAGACCCCAATGGCACCGATCACATCTCAGACATATTGCATCTTGTTGTGTTGGGACCAAAAAGGGTCGTAACAACTTGATGTAATAAAGGATACTTTTTTATATTAAATATTTTTTTAATTACTACTAAATCCAGAAAGTAAATTGCAGTATTACAGGGCTTTGTACTCGCAACAATAGCAGATATTTTTATTTGATTGAGTGATTTACTGAGCTGGGACCAAGCCAGTCTTAAAATCTCCTGCTTTGTGCGTGCAGTTACATGACTCCACCACTAAGGGGCAGCAAAGCGTAAAGATCTGTATGAATGAACATTGTCCCCTCACTTTTAAAGCTCTCTGCAAAGAGGCCACTCTGATAACACATGGAGCAGCCCAATCGGTGGCTAAGAGTTGCCTCGGGAACCCAAATAATGGGGGAAACGGTGGTTGATGAGCGATCATCAGTTTGAATAGCCAAATAATCCTCCAGCTACTTTAATATAATTTCGCCGGGGAGCCGTTGACCCATTATTCCAGGATCAAGTTAAAAAGGTATCAGTTTTTCGTGTTTGCCGTCACTGACACGAGGCGAAGTTCCGTATTTCCATCTTCATTGATGCGGGCGCTATGGCCTCTAATGGCAGCAGTGCAATGACAGCAGTTTCTATGTTCGTTCAGGGGTGGGGGGTTTGGAGGAGGGAGTCTCACTTCACAGTGTGACAGCTGCCTCCACCAACAACAGCTGAGCCTCATGGGAGGCGTGAAGGAAGTGAAGCAGGGTAAGGGGGTCTGGTGTTATTTTTGGAAGCTGAGGGTCCAGATAGCTGGTAATCTAAACTCATGTGTACCCGTGCTATTTATAAAAGTACATGACGTAAGGACAAAACGAGGTGCTCTCAGCAGCTTTCCTCATGTGGTGTTGGGCGGTTGGGGGGGGGGAACAGGTGAGTGACCGAAATGACCCTGCACATACGCCCACAGGACACTGTTCTCGCCCCACACAGCTCACACTAACCTCCACTCAGTGTCTAGATATTCTGAGCAAAAGTCTGCCATGCACAGAATAAGAGTGCTATAAACAAGCAGTTCTTATTTTGTCAGTTATTTTTGTTTGACAGGGGGAGAAAAAGGCTTCTGCTGCCCTCTACTGATGAGCGTAGAGGATTTACCCACCTGGAGGTAGGACACATGGTACTCCAACAGAGCCTGAGCGTTGCTGATGTTCTCTTTAGTTCCCACAAACACGAAGGGAACCAGGCCCTAAAACACAGTTACAAAAACAGATTTCTTCAAATGCTGACGCCCGTTAGTGGGAACAAAACTAAATATAACCAGTAAGAAACATTAAACGTGGCGAAAACAATTTTTTGTAATGATTAGTATACTTAATCACAGGAAGCACATGTCAACCCATCGGAGACCACACACAGCTACCGTCACCGACATGTGCTTTGCAGTGGAGAGGTTATGGAAAGCAATGAAAACACAAGTGACAAAGAGAAGCAGCAGAATTGGAGAGCAGATGGCACTTGGGACTTTTACAGTTAATCGGGGGAACGGGATGACCGTCACATTCACCTCTTTGCTGCTGGCCGTGTCGTCCCTGCTCGCCGCCTGCCGGCCTCCCTCCTCCCGGGGAAGCTTTTTGTCATTGTCGCCCTCAATGCGTACACGGACCACGCCCGACTTGTCCACGATCTCCTGAATGACTTTGCCACTCTTGCCGATTACTTTGCCTAAGAGAGAGAGAGCGAGAGAAGAGATATAACATCGGGAGGATGAGAGAGAGAAAGAGAGTACTTCACGACTGAGTCAAGTGGGAAAATAATTAGCTCCCTTCAGGAATGCAGCTGACTCACCTACAAGGTTCCTGGGTACCTGAAAGAAGTCTTCTTTGAATTCTAGAAACTCTCTGGCCTGCTTTACTGCCTCCGGGGTCTGGAAGGCAACACAACCATTAGACCACAGGTCATCAATCCAAACATTGGGACTAGAGTCTCAATACGCGGCGCACCTCTCCGTAGATCCTAAATGTGCAGCTTTCCTCCTCCAACTCGATCGCTGTGACGCCGGCCACCTTCCTGGCCTGCTGGATGTTGGCCCCGTGGGAGCCGATGGCTAGGCCCATCAGGTCCTCCCTGACCTTCACCTCCTCCTGGTACGCTGATGCCAACTGCTTACTCGTCTGGGAGGGGAAACACATTTGCGGTTTGTGGGCAAATGTGAAAACTGCTCGGCGTTGTCATTTTCAAATGGCAAACATCCACACGTACAGGCTAAATTAAATAGGTTGGACCGGATGTGTGCGTCACATTTTAAAGTAGATTTACCTCCAAATGTTTGGTGGCCTCTTCGTTGCGGGACATGAGCATAAGCTTGGTCCGGATGCTGCGGAAATGCATGTCGCTCAGAAGAGACGCACGCTTTACTGTGGTTTCATTTGTAGACTGAAGAGCACAAGAAATACAAATAGTCACAATTCAACAATTGTTTAGCCCGTGTTTGTGAATATGAGTGTATTAGTAGAGGAGCAGCAGTTGCCAACAATGTGCTCGTAGATCTTTGTCATTGTATTCCTTTTGTCTTGACAATAGGAGACGCCGGAAGGGGAGAGACGACGCGCAACAAGGCCGCTCACTTGTTCATGAAGTGTGTGTCCGGACTACTCACCAGCACAATGAGTTCATGTGTTTGGGTACTGTAGAAGATGCAGTTGGCTCCGATTGCTTTCCGGAACTCTTTGTGAATGTTGTCGCTTTGACAGCTGTGGATAAGAAAACAATCGCAGGAGAGTAAACCCCGCTATGGAGCTTGTTGCAACGCTCACGTTAATTCAAATGTTTACGTCCTCATACACGTGACACTCACATGTCCCTCAGGTCTTCTGGGACGGGGATGGGAACTCTGTGGAAGGAGCTCCGAGAGGAAGGGCTGTTGGGGTTGAGGGGCCTGATGCGCTCCGCTGTGACAATCTCGTTGTAAGTGGCGTCGCACGCCGCGTATTCGATCACGTAGAACTGAAAACGGCACACAGAGAGATACAGATGTTTAATAGTGACACACAAATGTTGGACGGCCCAGATAACTTATGAGATAAAAATAAATAAATAAATGTCAAAATGGACTGAGCAGCAATGCTGAATTCAATCCATATAAAAACGGACTCAACTGTCACGTGAAAGATTCAACGACGTCTGCTCTCTAATTAAAAATTCATGGACGTCCGCTCTTGAATGAAGAAACAATATTTCACAAAGAAAAAAAACATCCATTCAATGGACTTTTCCCAGTTTCTTCAGCTTTGGAGAAAACATAAGATGAAACATAAAAGTGAGATGGAGAAAAAACTGAAATATAGAGAAAGAAAAAAGGAGGAACCCAGAGAGAGAGAGAGAGGCAGTGAGATGAACACTGCACACTCATATTCAAAAGGACCAAATTAAAGCCATCGGTCAATGCGAGACATTCCTGCAGGCTCATATCAGACCGCTCCAAACAACAGCAGCAGCTCCCCCCCGGCACCGCAGCGTGACAACGCTCTGCCGTATCCCACTGACCCACTCTTCTGCCAAATCCATTTTGACACGGGAAGTCGGTGTGGAGGGGGGAAAGCACAGGGTGCATGGGAAACGCAAATTGAAGACCACACCAGGGCGTACGTGCACTTTGAGCTCATTAGCCTGCAGTTAGTCACTCTCAGGACGGCAGTACTCAGCAATACAACAGAACACCGATGGTCAAGAGACAGATACATACCTAGTAAATATTGAGATGCAGAGAACGCTCACCCAGTTGGATCTCACCGACAATATTAATATTAGTCCATTTTAACTAAAGCTCGGTATTTTTTCAAGCTCCAGGAACTAAAACGTTCCTTCAGTGCATCGGTGTTTCCACCGCATTCAAGGCCCTGTGGAGATCAGGCCAGCTGGACCACGTTAATGCACTCATGTTGCTCCCTGTAATGTGCTGTTGTGTGACCATTACATTAATGGAGACAGACGGAGGTAGAAAGGGGATAATGTTATTTATTTTTAAACACCATTAAGACAAATCACATGTCTTTGAAGTAGAGTCAAGTTTCATTTTTTCTCTTCCATCTCCTCCTCCCCTTTTTTCAGATATATTCTTAAAATTGTTAGGATTATCGGTTCATGGTAGCACTCACCTCTCCCTTCATCATACGGACTCGGGCCAGCCACCAGCCACACGGCTCCTGTTCGTTGGCCCGCGAGTAAACCTGGGAGAAGATGCATATAGTGAATTAGACAACAAAACATTCCACTTCAAAACACTTTTTAGTGGGAAGCAAGATGTGATGACAGTGAATCGGCCTCGGCTGCAGAAGCAAAGGATGCACATGTGTCGTTCCGTTGTTTGACATGGAGAACGTGTGGGGTAAAATTGTTGAATATTGCAAAGACCCAAGTGTACAACTTTCAGTCAGGAAAAGTCAACACAAGCCCAAAATGATCCTTCCTAATGAAGATACCAAGGCCTTGATGGGGTTAGTAAAAACTCAGGTGGATGAACGCGGCAGGCCTTACCTCCACCTCCTCTCCTTCACCAATCTCCTTTTGGTATTCGGCTGGAGGCGGCAACCGCACGTCGCTGAAGGGCAACTGTCTCTCTGGCTGCCAGCTACACGACGACGAGGACAGAGACAAAACAAAAACACGTCAGCTTATCAACAAGCCCTGGAAACAGAGTAAAGTAACACTGTTGTTCACGCCGTCTCGATCCAGCTCCTTCAACCCTCACGTCACATTGGGATTGTCACGACATGCATTATCCACTCTGCAGAACATGAACAGAGATAATGAAAAGAAGAATTGGGTTATTAAAAACGGTGCCTGGACAGCGAGTGACTGTTCATTGCATCGTGCACTTTACATTAAATAAGATAGCTTAAAAAGAGTGGAAAAATTTTCAGTCAATGACCGGTCCAGTCAGTACTATATATATATATATAAAAACTCAAGATAATTTTCATTAAGAGTCTTATTATTATTCAATATGCTACGTCATGTGCTCAGATAAAGTAAAAGGAAAAAGGGGAGGAGGGGAATCCCAAAAACTACACAGGCCACCATACTGCCACCCCTCCCTCCCTCCCTCCCTCCCTCCCTGCATACCGTGGGTCACTATTTTTAGGGGCTGCCTGCTCTCCAAGCTGAGATAAAGAGGGACCAGGGGGATGGGTAGTGGAAAGGGACAGTAGGTGGGGCTACGAGAACATGCTATCAGACTGGCAAGGGCAGGAGGGATCAGTGGCGCAGGTTCAAAAAAAGAAAAAGTTAGAGACATGTATGGACAGCTGCATGCCAAGCACAGGTGCTTCAGGACCATTTTGAATGGGTGAAGCTCAGAGCAGCCATCGCATCGCTCAATTACTACCCTCCAAGACCCCCCCCCTCCCCCCATGGAGTATTTATAAGCAGATGTACGGAAAGAGGAAACTTACTTGTTTTCAAAAACAATTGTGAGCGAGTCTTCGTGGACATCTTTGATGGAACCCTGAAGAGAAAAGCAGAGGGTCAGAATGTTATTCCGAGACCGACGGCGATGAGGGGCGGCGCTGCGAGAGTTTGATTCTGCATGTGCACAACCCGAGACGGCCGACTCGCGAGCCATGCTGGACCAGCACCGCTGCTGAAAAAGAGCATCGGAGGCTTTTTTGGAAGCAAACACAATTCCCTGGCCGTGAATTCAGTGACACACACACACACACACTTTTTGTTTAAAGTGAGAATACTGTAGTTTTCCCAAGAGGCATGTTCCTCACTCAGCCTATATGGACATACTATGCGATAGCTCAGAGGCAACGACTGCTCGAGAGAGCCCTTAAACACGCTACTTGTCCATCCACAGATCCGTCACAACATTCCCTAAACTTTGACCGACAACCCAACCCCCCCCCCCCTCTCAGGCAACGACGGTGGTGGTGAGTCGGGAGGAAAGTGGTGGGTGTGGCCTGTCTCTCAGTGCGACACTGCCTTATATGGGACAGAGGGTCAGGCGGTATCTCGAAGGCATGGGTGGCTGTCGGAGTGGGGGGGGGGGGGAGGATTCACCTGCTGGGAAGGTGCCGCCTTTGCCCTGCAAGAGCCGGCTCGGGTTTCAGCCTGGATGACGGGGGATTGTTTTTCCACACCCTTTTAAAGAAGTTGATTCTTTACCACCTACTGCGGTCTTAAAGATGTTTAAACCGTGGCTCTGCATCTACAGCCACGCTTCTCGAGAGGAAGCCAGCAACGACAACAGGTCGGACTGAAAAGGGGGATCGTCCCCCTATTTCACATGTCACATCGAGCTGTGCGTTACGTCAGGTCGAGTATTGCTTCCACTAAATACTACCGGGTCAAAGGGAAGGCCAGCCCTCTGATATGACTTGACTGGTGGGAAGGCGGGGGCAGAGAAGGGGTCCCGGGCAGCTTCGTAATGAGGTCCTCTCATCCTCAGGCCAGCAGGCACGTGGTGAGCAGGACATTTCAGATCGGAGGAGGCAGGTTTGCAACCACCGCGTTTAGATAAACACATTCAATTTCCCTCTATAAATAAATAGGACTCGCGGTTCATACATGTAATGTTCCATCGTTAAAACGACTCACACTGACACTATGGTGGTTTCATAAAGCAAACGTAATTTTAACCCCCATGGGACGGTCACAACGGGGAAATGTCAGCAAGGATTTCCGCTCTCTCTCATATCAAATACAACATATTCCTTACTGGAATATAACATTTAAAAATGTCACGTGACTCATTTGAGATCCACAAAATGAGAGCTGTGAAATAATGGAGGCAATAAGGAGGAGTGGGAGAGTTCATTCATGGCTGAGCCAAACTGTCAGGCTGTAAAACAGAACGACAGGTGAAGCACCATGAGGGGAGTAAATATAGGCTCATCTCTGAACCGCATGCGGTCGCTCGACTACCCAAAAAACAGAAGAGCACACGGAGAAATAACGATGTCACTAAAACTAAGAGCATTAGTGGGACTAATAAAGGTTAACCATATCATTACAATAAGATATGTCACAAAAGGTGGAGGCTAAGCAGGGGAAGGAATAATGGGGTTCATATTTATATATTCGATAAAATACAAAAGGATATGAGAACCTACGATGTTCATCAAATCCGTATGATTTGACTAACAAAAACGTTGATGACTTTAAATAATATTAACTTACAGAACTAAACTTGTAGTCAGCGATTTGCGATCTTTAATGCGACGTTTGAAAACAAGCTGTGACACCAGCAATAAAGAATAATGTCGTGTGTCTGGACACGTTACTTACAAAACACTACTTAAACATAAACTGAGACTAAACAGAGCAATACACACAAGAGCCCCCCCCTCCCCCAGGATTCAGTTGTGTAGCTGGATCGTGGGTTAAGGTACCAAACAGATACGAGGGAGCCTTTGTGAGCTCTGATATAGCATCTCCTCATACTTGGAAGCAGGGACTGCACAACAGCTGTCTGCTCAGAGGCTCACTTAATTTTTTTTAATGCTTGAAAACCACATTTCCAGACAAAGCAACATGATGCGAGACAAGCTCCATGCCACGTCGAAACCACATGAATCCGTTGTGGCTTCTATGCATTTTGACATTGGTTGAAAAAACAACAAAATACAGGCCATACATGGTGAAGTCAAATGCAGTAGCTCCACGGCTAGCTGGAGCTAGCTACCCACCCCACAATGGCCAACCTGGATGGGAACGCATATCCATCCTTAGTGGAAACCAGATAAAGCTAACATCAGTCAAATAGTTGCGAGGCAAGGCCCGTGTCGGAAAGACAACCCCCTCACAGCTCATCGCGAAACTAAAAACTTTTAACTGGGACAAGTACACACTACGACTGGGACCAGGTTACCTTGTAGAAGGCCCCATTCGAGCCGCGAACTTCCACGGCCAGCCCGTCCATACTCGTCGGCAGCTCCCCACAGCTGAGCTTGTCTGTCGCCGTGAGGACTCCCGGCGAGTCCGGCGACGCGACCACCCCCAGCTTCTCCGGCCCTTCGCCGCTCTCCGGTCGCTTGTGGCTTTCCAGTGTTTCGGGTGGAGGGAGAGGGGCAGAGGCGAATGGTTGGGGAGATGGGTGTGATGGTGCCAACGAACGCGACGCAGACGCCGTCTCCAGCAAACGGCTATTCGAGAGGCTCCGTTGTCCGTTTAACGGCTGAACGCGGAATTCGGTGCTCGTGAGCCGACCAGCACCGCCACGCGCGGTGGTGAAGCCTCGACGTGCGCGAGGAGGAAAAGCGAGCTAATGATGCTACGGCAAGAGGATGCTAGCTGATGGATAATTAGCGGGGAGGCTAGCTATCAACACCTTGATCCCGTCAGTTTTCAGGGATGCTAGCTGGCTAGCATTGGATAGCCCGGTTGCGTTTGTTGGTTGTGCGTGTGTCGCAGTCGTCACGTTGGATAATTTCACAGAAGTCGTCAGCGGGTGGCGGGGGGGGTCGTTTCTTCAGCCTGCGGTGCAATTTTCCCAAAAAAAGCGTTTGAGATGCACAGTCGCCCGGCGACTCCTACTCCAACTACCCGTTCCCACAATCACGCGCCGATAGAGTGAATCAGAGTGGGACTGAATGACCTCAAACACCCCACCCCTCCGCGACGTAAACACGCCCATCAGGGAGTCCGGGGCCGTGATTCGTTAAAGGCCTTCGCAATCAACACTAGCTGTCGTTAATTGGTTTAGAAAATAAGGGCCGGTCCATAAACGTGACCAATACAATCTAGAGAGTTGCATCCGAACACAATCCATTGGTTTTGCTCCGTGTCAATTATCATTTTATTCAAATTGACTGGCTCACATACCTAATTTTGCCCACTCATTGATGAGTGAGGACCACCAGCCATTGTGTAAACAGCATTAGAGCGAAGTTACTACACATTTAATGGACCGAGCATATTACACCATATGATCAAAATGTTCAAAGGGGGAAAAACCCGCACTAACCCCGTTATGTTTATGTTTATATATGGGTTATTTATAGTGAGGACCACCAGCCATTGTGTAAACAGCATTAGAGCGAAGTTACTACACATTTAATGGACCGAGCATATTACACCATATGATCAAAATGTTCAAAGGGGGAAAAACCCGCACTAACCCCGTTATGTTTATGTTTATATATGGGTTATTTATATTTACACCTGTTTTCTCAGTGTACATAGCAGTGCTCTCTAGTCTGTGTCTGTATCTCCGTCGCGCCTGTAAGTAGTTGTTATTTTAAATGTATGTAAGTACATTGAGAAAAATGAAAAACATAACAATAAATAGTAAAATTCCTTGTATGACCCCAAAACATTAAATTAAAGCAAGAAACTATATGTGAGGGTTCCAATGCACCAGGAATGCTGCCACAAGAACACCAAACCTGGCCAAGGAGGGTTGTAAGGAAACAGCTGAGAAAAGCACATATAGAAGGTCAGAGGTCATGGGGGAAAGCCACACTGTACAGGAATACTCTGGGAACCTCAGGTTCAAATAAAGACCAAATGTGGTGATGACATGCTCAATGTATATATCTAAACAGATATACAAAAACGGAAAATGTAAACTCTACTTTGGAGACATGTGTTTTGTCTTAATGGTGTTTTATTTTTATTTTATCACCTTTCCACCTATAGTCTCCATTAATGTAAACAATGCACTGTGATCACACAACCGCACATTACAAAGAACAACAGGAAAGTGATTGTCTTTGTGCACAGCATCCAGTGACCAAAGAAATGGCGACGGGTATCAAATCTCTTCTAATCAACATTCAAGTGCTGATAATAATAAGTCATTATAAGATTATTTTGATTGTGAGCCCCAGTTACCGCCTTATACCGCAATAATCTCCTGGTTATTTATCCCTTGAACAGCAGCATGGGCAGACACAAGTGTAATACATCTTCCTGAGCAAAAAACAAAAAGATAATCTTCAATGACCTGTTTCAAAGCAAAAGACGAGTTAACATCTACTTGGATTATTGCCTCTGTTTGGAAATTCAACAAATTCCCTCAAAGCAAGTTATTCTACAAGACAACAGGATGGCAACAATTGACCAGGCTGTTGGCAGCTGATGACCAGAGCCAAGAGAAAGAACATCTTAGATATAAAATTATATGTCGAAACATGACAACAAAAGACTGAAGGGTGTGATTCATTGTTTCTTTTCCCAGGGCCCGTTTATCACACATTCCAGCCCACATCATGGATGTCCCTAAACATCTACGTCATTAGAAAAAGGCATTTTTTTGGGATACATTCTTCAGTCTTATTTTGGAACAGTGATACATGACTCAGATCTGACAGGCTAACAGAAATCTGAAAATGCACATTTGGATTAAGACACGGTGGGCTGAATTTAGACAAGCAGGATGAGAACAACCGAGTGGGTTTCAGGACGACCCAATCCAAGAACTGGCACAACTCCAGAGATATAATCATGTTTATTAATTAAATTAATTCACACTTATGATGCATGGCTGGTGTGGCGGTTGTGCATGAGTATCCTGCATGGTTGAGATGACGCCCTCCCCGGTGGAGAAGGAGCTGTCTGTCTCTTTAGTCCATCTGGTGGAAGGATTTGGAGAGCTCAACAAACTGAACCAACGTTTTAGATCCAGATCCACACTGAGAGGCCAGGGAGCAGAACGATGCTACAGGCACCTGGGAATCATCTTGACCTTTGAACTGTGGTGACACATACCAAAGTATTGCTTAACATATCATGTTGATTGACTGATTCTGACATGAAGCTTTACTTTGAAGGTGCAGCTTGTAATGTCGAGTTTTTGTACATTTTGGGAAAAACTTTTTTTTTAAAGGGGATTTTAATCCAGAAAAACGACATATTGTATTATTATTCATTACAACGAAGATAATGTTGTTGTACTTTCCCTTAAAATATATTGAAATATAGTTTTCGCTTTCGCAGTGCGCACTCCCGCGAGTGTCCCGCAGTTCTCGCAGGGATGCAGAGGAGCCACGTGGCTCATTCGACCAATAGGAAACCCGTCCTTCAAGAGCGCGCAACTTGATTCAGGAAGTGCGCATTTCATGTTGCGTTTACGAGCTAGCGAGAAACGACTTCAGAAATGAAATAAATAAAACCCGATACAAGTTGCTTGGTTCATAAGATAAGTTTGAGAGATGTCCGCTGGTCTCGAGTCCACGCACGGGTCCTCTCTCGGGAAGGGGGACGGCTTGCATCAACAAGGTAAAGAACCAAGTTTAGCCTCTAACTTTTGAGACTACTCCCAACTCTCTGAGATGAGTTAACGTCGTACTTCCTTCTTGTTTATTCATACCCGAAAACCAAAGTAATGTATTTGCTCAAGTTTTTAAATGTTAAGAGTGGTGTGTGAATTTCAGGGATTTGGTTTGGCCATTCATAACATGTCTGCTGTATTCCCCCCACCCAACCAGTTCTCGCCTCCTTCCCCTTGTGTGACGTCACAGAGGATGATCTGACCCAGAACCCCCAGTTCTGTAAACTCCTGGCTACTCTGTCACAACACGTGGACCAAACTGGACTCACGGTCCCACTGAAAACAGAGCTGGAAAAGGTATATATATATATTTAAACAAACCTTCACTGTAGCCTTCTTCTGCTGTCCAGGTTCCTTGCTTTAGCACAATAGATGTATTCTATTGTCTGTGTGTGTGAGCACTCACAGATGCTTTATTCCAGACGGAGCAGAAGCTGCAGAGCCAGAGGCGGCACTGGCTGCACTCCGAGAGCCTCCACAAAGGGCTGCAGGAGATGATGCAGGACCACTGTATCCGGAAGCAGCACGCCGTCGTGCCCCCCGACCAGAGCATGGTACATGTCGTGTGCTGCTTTGCACAAGGCGGCTGTCGCTGAATCGCGGGCAACATATTTCTGGTCATTAAAGCTGCGCTAGGCAACTCGCTTTGCACACTGCATCACCACAATTGCAGCTATAAGGGTCAAGGCTCGAAACATTTACACCGTAGTATCCAGAGATCTACCATGTAATGTGATGCACTCACTGTGTGTGTGTGTGTAGTTCTATGAGACAATGGAGAAGTGTCTGCTGGTGGCGCAGTGTGTCAGACAGCTGGATCCAAGCAGCGCTACCAACCAGGACCAGCCCTCAGTTCTAGGTCTGAACCCCCAACAGATTTTGGAGCTCATGCCATCGGAGAAGGCGAGTTAGAAAAGCAGAGAATATTCACCTCTGTTCTTGAGGATCATCATCATCATCAGCAGCAGAGAGATGCTTCAGGAATGAATGTAGCTTGTTTACCAGCATTTATGTATTTATCGCCACCAGAATGTTCAAAGGATGAAGCAGGGTCTTCCCAGAGAGCTGGAGAAACATCTGAAGAAGAAGTGCCTGAGCCTCCTAGCTTACTACCAACCTGAATGGGGTACAGTGTTTACAGTATTCGCTCACTAAATATACTAATGCTGCATGTACCTGTTGCATCACTGTTCTGCATTGACTTTCTAGAGAGTGAGAGTGAGGGCCTGAAGAACAGCAAGTTGTCTCACCTGTCAGCCCAGCTGGACACAGAGAAGAGGAGAGCAGAGAGTCTGAAGGAGACGTGCCGGGAAAACTCTGTCCTCCTGCAGAGGCAGACTCAACTCTACCTCTCTGTGAGTGCTCTCTCAGGGGCATGTAGTTCACTGACACATGCAGTTTATTATACATAAGGACAGAAGACGAAAACAAGTATATATAAAATGCATAATGTTCCTAAATATATTTATTTATATTTAGTACATTTATTTTTATATTTATATATTTAAATAAATATCTATATATATATATATATATATTGCACAATATACATGTTTATTTATTTGTATATATATATTTATAGATATTTATTTATATATATATAATGCATAATGTTCCTAAATATATTTATTTATATATAGTATATTTATTTATATAGATATAAATAAATACATATATATATATATAAATAAACATATATTGCACAATATATATGTTTATTTATTTATATAGATATTTATTTATTAATAGATATTTATATATATATATATATAACATTTGTAATTTTTTAAAATTTGTTATCATTCTAAATATTTTCCCCTCACTTGTTTTCTTGTTCTTGACTTGTGTCCAGGAACTGATTAAGTGCATTCAGCTCCTCCAGTCCCTCATCTTGGACCACAGGCTGAGGATCCAGACTGATCTGGACCGGAAGAAGTTGGACTACTTTGAGGGAAAATGTGACTTAGTCCTGCAGAAGATCAAGTACGGAGTTTCCAACTCTTTGCCTGCTTCTATACATTTTGGATATTGCATTGCATACTTTGGCAATAAACTCCAATTCCTAAGTTGTCAGTATTTCATGCTGTTTCTCTCTTGTTCCTTCAAAGGACTGAGATGGTGGAGATTCAGCTGGACACGTACACAGTGGACTCAATAGCTGCTCACAGAAAAATAAGGCAAGAGGCTTTTTGTCCATTATATTCATACGGCTCCTCTCCCAAAGGCCACACAGTGATGGTCGCTCAGGGAACCCGTTCTGTTTCTCACCACTGCTCAACATTGAAATGCTCTTTGAAAATTTGAGCTCCTGATATTTAGTTCCTATAGAACCTACGTTCCGGCGGACACTGACTGTCCGTCGTCGTTGTGTCTCCTGTTTCAGAGAGAAGCTGGAGTCGGAGTTGAAGGCCTGCCGGGTGGAGAAGCACTCGGTGGAGTTGAAACTGGCCTCCTTTGAGATCTTGGGCAAAGAGTTTGAGGCCTTGGCCGAGGAGTACTGCAGATTACGGCGGGAGATCGACATGAATAACTGGGCTCTGAAGGAGTTCTCCCGGTGCAAGGACAAGTGAAGGTCATGTCTGGTGCCGGGACAACAGCCGGTCGCTTCCTTTGGACTTTTGGACACTTGACACACAAACTGCTTGGACTTTTGGCTGACAGGAGCTATGTAGCATGTACAGTAGTGAGTGGGCTGACTCCCAAGATTAAATTCAATTTTCTTAAAACGTCACCGTGGTAATCTGTATTTCTGCTGTCTTTGTTTTCTACCACAACCCATTTGGACTTCAAGGTGTTTAGTAATCATTACTCTTTTCTGTAGTAGCTCAAGGATGTGAGAATGACTATCTACTGATAACTCGTAGTACCGTTGCCCTAAAACCGGCGTCCCAGTTGGCAGTTGCATGCATCTGTTGGCCTCGATCGGACTTCACCTGCAATAACAAAGTGTTTGAGATCTATAATGTAAAGGTTGAATGAGCATTCAACAACTCACCTCGGGTATCGATACATGGTCAAAGGTTTGGTGAGCATTCTGATATGTGTTGGGGATATAAAACCTGGGAATAAATAAATAATAAACTAAAATAGCTCATCAGCAGGAGTCTAAATATGAGTGATGTCCTATATATTCATAGAACTCTGACCAACATGTAAGCAGCATCTTCTCGGATGACTCATGCAACACTCATCTTTTGCCTTCTCTATTTTTCCATGTGTCTTGGCATACATTTTATAGCCTGAATTGAGGGATTTGTTGCTGCTTTTGCTTTGTCCTTTTATTAGACACAATGCCATCCAATTCAATTCATTTTGTACCGCCCAAAATTGCCCCAGAGGGCTTTACAACCTGAACACATATGACATCCTCTGTCCTGGGACCTCGCATCGGATCAGGATGAAGGAGGAGAGAAAGGAAGAATCCTTCAGGAGAGCAACAGAGGAGGCTCCTTCATGCAGGATGGACAGAATCAATAGATGTCATGTGACCGGAATGATGTAAGTTACAGAGTTACAAATGATTCAATAAATATGAAAGAAATTATTCATATAATGAGATTAGCAGCATGATTTATTTTTTTATGAAAAAGTTACAGCCACAAATAAAAGCAGTAGTGGATATAGTAGAATACTAATGATAATAAAAACAGTCAGTCTTGGCAATACTAGTAGCAATGGTACTAATAATAGAAAATAACAATAGTAGTGATCCATGTAAACCTGAGGCGATAACGAACTAAGACTCCGGGGGAAAAGAATAGTTATTAATTGATTATTGTGCAATAAAGGATCCTTATCGTAAATTAGCACAAGCATTTGTCTCCAGACTTCTGTCTACGTCTTTCAGTTTCAGTGTTTTCATTAAGTAGCCTGAAGTGAGAATACAAGGAAACACTTTCAGTGAAACGCTCAAAGAAATGTTCAGGTAAGTGACATTTTGCTGCAGTTTGCAGTTTCATCCACAAGATGGCGGTATACTTTAATTTTTAGACATGTCACTTAATATGCTACACATGATGAAGAAGTCCTTATTGCGTTTCTATTCTTTGACTTTATACAAACTACAACTTTATGAAGAAAACAGAGACTCTAGCCTGTACACAGAATGAAACACCCAAACAGTTAAACAAATAAAATATATATATTTATAATTCCAACTTTCGTTTATTATAATTCCCTTTCTTTTGTCACTAGCATGTCTATTTTAACCTTCTCACAGATATTATAACTTACACTTGTCTCTGGTCCCAATAGGTTTGTTATTTTTTATTTTATGTATCCATGCAGTGTATAGTATAGTATATACAAGGAGTTGTGTTTAACATTCCGTCAGGTTAACGCCCACTTCGTTGTCTTCTCGACTGCTCTCTGGTTCTGAGAAACGGAAGTAGGTGCGAGTGAAGCATCGCACCGTGTTAACCCCTCTCTGCTCTCATCAGCAGCACCGAGCCGCCCCGCCTCGCGACGCGAACCGCCGGCTGGTTTCACCTCCGACGGACTCCACCGCCGCATCTGGCCGCCGGTACCGCGGCATGCTCGCATTCACCCCGGGATTTTTAACCAGCGGCGCGCGATGGCTGAGGTTCGGAAATTCACAAAGAGGTTAAGCAAACTCGGGACGGCGGCGGAAGTCAGACAGAGCGTGTCGGAGGCTGTGAAGAGCTCCGTGGACCTGGTGGTGAGCAGAGCTTTTTCCCGCTGTCCGTGAACCGGCCGCGGTCATGTTAGCTAACCAGGGGGGGGGGGGGGGGGTAACTTCTCCTTCCTCTTTGGTGCGGGACATGTCCATGTTATAATTTATGTCCGTTAGTCAGACTTTAATATGTTATCATCCCAGTTTCGCTGCGCGTGGCTCCCGTGTTCCGAAAGCACCGTAAAAAATAAATAAATTCAGCGCAACGTTCTGGGTAAAAAAACGTCTGAATGCCGCGAATTTGACTCCCATTTGCTGGCCTGGTCTTATTACATTTTTTTTAAATTGCCGGCCCTAAATAAACCCAGTGTGACATTGTGCACAGGAACACATGTTTTTATTAATTATTTGTCCCAGTCGGCTCCTTTTGTGTGTCTGCGGCCGAGGAGCAGCGGCAGGGGGACAGCTGCAGCATGGCTGCCCCGTCCTCCGGAGAGAGCCTCTCGGGCTCTGCTGCTGGAAATGGCCACACTGGGCATGTTCTCTTCAGTGAAGGCTGTTGCTAATTACGTTTTTCTTAATGACCTCTCTCTCCTCCCCCTCCTCCTCACACACACATGTGAATCAATAGCAGTGCTAGTGGCCGACGTAGTGGTGTGGAATAATGAGGGATGAAGCGCAGTCGTAGCACCGAGGATCCTGCTGACACAGTACGCGCGTGCATGTTTGCGCGCGCGCCCACCTGTGTGTGTGTGTGCATTTATTGTCATGTCAGTGAGACGTGACGTCAGTGCAGATTAATTAATGTCTTTCTTCTCATGTCTTCTCCTTTCTTTTCCTCATGATGTGGCACTGGAAAACACAAAACCCCCAAACGCATCATCAAGAGCCAGATAACTCCTTAAAAGAGACCGACTTGTGTTCCATTGGGATTAGGCTTGTAGTCTTATGATGAGCATCTTGAGGAGAGTGATGTAAACAGGCCACGAGTGTAATAATCATGTGATATGGTTTTAATTCCCGCAACAGAAGTTGGAGTGTGAGTGTGTGTGTGTGTGTGTGTGTGTGTGGCCACGTGTGCCATGTGTGCTCTGATGTTTTTTTTGTTGGGTTTTCTTCTGTTTTAGAGAAGCGGGTTTTGGCTGCTGATTTTATGGTTGGCTTGGTAACTGAGAACACACTTTGTGTGAGTGTGTGTGTGTGTGTGTGGGGGGGGGGGGGGGGAAGTATTCCGCTGAGGCCGCTGTACGTTTGTCTCTGCGGTCCGAGCCTCACGAGCCTCACTGCCACATCCCTGAGCACTGAAGCCGCTTGTAGGACTCATGATGCGATAGAGAAGGATAAGTCCCTGAATGTTTGAGGCTGAACTATCCATAATAATAATTGACAAAAAAGTTTTGACGGATACATGGTTTTCATTGGACAGCGACACACTTGTAAACAGTTATTTGTTTGTAACTGCATAATGTGAATGTGAAGGTAAACCAGGAAACTACAAACTTAAAACTATGTTTTGAGTTGCTGTAACTTTAATTAAAAAACAATTAGCTTTGAATCCCTTATCGATCCATGCATTAAATGGGCATGCAACATGAAACCATATATATATATATATATATATATATATATATATAATATGTGTACATATACTGTATATATATATATATATAATATGTATATATATGTGTATATATATATATATATGTATATATACACTACCGTTCAAAAGTTTGGGGTCACTTAGAAATGTCTTTATTTTTCAAAGAAAAGCACTGTTTTTTCAATAAAGATAACATTAATCAAAAATACACACTATACATTGTTAATGAGGTAAATGACTATTCTAGGTGGAAACGTCTGGTTTCTAATGAAATATCTCCAGAGGTGTATAGAGGCCCATTTCCATCAACGATCACTCCAGTGTTCTAATGGTACATTGTGTTTGCTAATCGCCTTAGAAGACTAATGTCTGATTAGAAAACCCTTGTGCAATTATGTTAGCACAGCTGAAAACAGTTATGCTGGTGATATAAGCTATACAACTGGCCTTCCTTTGAGCTTGAAGTTTGAAGAACAAAATTAATACTTCAAATATTAATCATTATTTCTAACCTTGTCAATGTCTTGACTATATTTTCTATTAAATTTTCAATTCATTTGATAAATAAAAGTGAGTTTTCATGGAAGACACAAAATTGTCTGGATAACCCCAAACTTTTGAACGGTAGTGTATATAATATATATGTATATATATATACATTTATATGTACATATATATAAATATATTATATATATATACATTTATATGTAAATATGTATATATTAAATATAATATATATATATATGTATATATATATATACATTTATACGTATATATAAATATAATATATATATGTGTATATATATCAGTGGGGCAGCTTCACACTGTTTGACTCTGATGTCAGCGCATGTGTTTGTGTGTTCATACGTTGTGTTAACGTGATAAAATCCCCCTGTTCACGTTGGAGTCGTGAGCATCTGGAAATGCGCCCTTAGGTGCCATCGTCGGCGTCGGCATCATCGTCTCCGTCCCCTGCAGGGCCAGCGCTGCGCGTCGTGCTTTGCTCTCTGGTGTCGGGGTGTTCTCTCCGGCCGGGCCGGTGGCTTGCGTCACGCCGTCCCGCCCAAATGTGAGGCCACGTCCGGTCACGTATGAGCATCTCGCTCTTGTTTCCCAATCGGGGACACGAGCCTCACAGCTGCCTGCCTGTGATTCTTCAGCTTCTCTCTCTCTCTCTCTGTCGCTCTCTCTCTCTCTGTAACATGATCAGCGTTGCCGTGGAGCCGCTGTGCGCTGCCGGGTGACTCCCAGGGCTGCGGTTCAGCTCGTTGCTCATGGCAGGAAGCGTGCGTAATGCTTTCAACAGACGCTCAGGTTTTGTGTTTTACTGCCGCTGCTCGGGTCGCCGCCCGTGTCCATTAATGAGGTGGTCGGCCTCGGTGTAAAAGACGGATAAAAGTCATGCGACATAATGCAGAGATGAATCTGCAAATGCTCCATTTTTAAAAACTTTTTAAAAGTATCATTGGGGTTGGGAAGTTTGTATTTAGAGTCGTGGTTGAGAAAAGAAAAAGGGAAAAAAACCAACTAATCGCAGGTTTCCTGCAGACGACCAGGAAAGTCTGAGTGGAAAAAAATCTGCAGAGGACACGTGCTTGTGACCGGCTAATTTCACGGGCCAAATTATTGGTTAGAGAACACGGAAAGGGAGAACTTTCTTTCCGTTAGAAACCGGGATATCCAAGGAGAACTTAACCCCTTTAGAACCTCGCTCCGCTCAAGGCTGTCGAGCCAAACGGTGTTCAAAACCACACGGCTTTATTTTTCCAAATTGTCAGGAAATCTGGAGCCTTGGCTCGGAAGATTTTGTCTCGGCGTAAACCTCTTCTAGCTTCGCCGAGGAGTCGTAGCGAGCTGACGCACGACGACACATCGTACTGTCAGACGGGGAGGAAGTCGATTGTTTCCTGAATTTCGTCTTAATCAGAGCCGGACAAACTCGGCTCCTCGTGTCCTCGAGGGAGACGCAGCAGCCCACTGCTCCTAATGCTGAGGCCAATCTGTCTGTCTGTATATTATAATTTTTTCCAAAAATAATATGTGGTCAGGGCCTTTTTTAAAGGGGACCACTGGGGTAGAGCTTGTGGTCCAGAATGTCTGAAGATCTGCACGTCGAAATGCCCAGTTGTAGTTTTTTTTTCGAGGCGAAGGAAGTGAAGACCAGCAAGTGGTCGGAAAAAAAAAAGAATTAATTGTGGATCTTTCCAAGTGGTTTGGGTTTCACGCTCAGGATCACATCCTGACCCAGTGGAGTGGAGGGCTGTGTTTTAGCCCGTCGGCCCCTTTGAGTTCATATCACCCAGTTCTCTATGAAACTCAAAACGGGAAGTTCTGATGTTGAGCCATAACATGTGATATGCACCACGCTCTGTCTGCAGCAGCTCATCACGATCAGGTCAAGAATCAGAACGTTTCCGATCCCTCTTCTCGCTCCCTTCTGTAACCGTAACTGTCCCCTTCGTCGTGACACTCCTCTGAACTTGTGTGGTTGTTTCCCTGATTTTGTCTGGGCGGTGAAAGGTTCTGGGGTGGGGGGGCGAGCCCTCCATAACTTCTTTCAAATCACAAGGTCACGAGAGCACACGGGAAAGGAATGGACACGATGAGCCGAGCGTGAGCCCAAAATGAAAGTTTTGTTTCCTTGAAGTCACCTGTGTGTGTGTGTGTGTGTGTGTTCTGTCCGTCCTCATCCCTCTCAGGAACAACCAAAGATTATTGAACCACTGGACTATGAAGCTGTGGTGTTTCAGAGGAAGGCCCAGATCCACAGCGACCCCCACCGAGACCTGCTGCTCTGCCCCGTGGACGATGTCTCGGTGAGTCCTCTCTCCTCGCCGGAGGAACCCGCATCCCTCAATACACCTCACACTCGCGGCCAAATCGGCAGTTTTCTTTTTTCTTTTCTTAGAAAAACTGTCTGAGCCAAAACGGGAACAAAGAGCAGTAAAATATAACTTTTTAAAGAAACGCTTCCCGATCATCAATCACTTGTCACGCCCAATTATTTACGGGTCAATCTCGACCCAGCCAGGTACCTCTTGCCCGGTGTTGATTCAAACGTGTGATTATGCTTCGAGGTACGTCTCGCTAGTGTTTTCCCTTCATCTGTTTCTTTGTTTCTGCGCCTCCCGCTTCCTCTCATTCGCGTTCTCCTTGCTTGATATTTGTACTTTTTCGATGGGAATACAATTTCAAAAAAGAACCGTCACTATAATGTCGTTTGTTTGTTCCCCCGTTTGCGTCCCCGCACACAGGAGTCCCAGATCTCGCGCCAGAGGAGGACCGTCGTTCCCTCGGTGCCTCAGAACGCTGAGCGGGAGGCCAGGAGTCTGTTCGCCAAAGAGGTACGACAACCCAGCTGCTCAATGCGTACGAGTTAAAAAACAAACAAAGAAGCTTTTGGAGCGCAAAGAAATAATAGGATTCAATGTTCTCAGTCGCATGTCTTTTATTCCTTTTAGTCCTTACAATCTGCTCAACGTAAAATGCAAACGAGTACAACGGCAGCTCTTTTTGTGGCTCCTGGAAACTACGGAGGATGAGTTGTTTCGCAATGAATGACCGACTCCCTCTGGCACGATGCGTGGATAATCTGCCGCTCCGCCAGGCTCTGGATCTGTGTTTGTGGGCCATGAGAAGCATCTTGAGTAATAACAAGCAGAAGTGGGCTCTAATGTCTCTGTGCAGACTGGTTGTGAGTTGATGAGTGTCGTGGAGCTCGGTTAGGTCCCTGTGCGGCTGTAGCATGCTTGTTACATGTGTGTGTGTGTGGCGTTGCTGCCTCCTAATCCAGCTCTCGTGTTGATCTGTTTGGCAGTGCATCAAGATGTACAACACCGACTGGCACGTGATCAACTACAAGTACGAGGCTTACTCCGGTGACTTCCGCATGCTGCCGAGGTAAGGGGCGACGTCGGGGTCGAACAACATCAGAGGCCTTTGCTGCCAACTCTTCCCACATACGAGGGATTTGCTCCCCGACATGCAATACGTCTCTGTTTCTGCGTATTTACGGGAGGAAACACTGCATAGCTGCACAGATTTCAGCCAGATTTTCCCTCGGCAACACAAGCGGTGCAGCCCAGATGTTCTGAAGTCAGAGTAAAATGGTGGTGAAGCCTCACAAGGAAATTATAAATTGAGGCGAAAGAGAGATTTAGACTTGAAAAATACCCTCAAACTTGCGAGAACAACAACAATAGACGAGGTGAGAACCGATTTACTGGGGAAGCGGAGCAAAGCATGGATTAGTTGCATGCTTTACAAAGTGGACGGACCTCACCGCAGGAAGTACAGCAGGGGGGCGGGGGGCTGATTTACTGAAGACTGCTGACCCTCACTCATTTTCTGTTTTCTTCTTCTCCAAAAGCAAAGGCCTGAAGACGGACAAGCTGCCGGCGCACGCGTTCGAGATCGACGAAGACGCCAAAGACGAGGTGAGTAGCTCGGCCATATTGGATCGCAGGCATTGATCATCGGGCACGAGTGGTCTGCTATCGAGCCGCCGCCTTCACGGACAGACGCCCGTGTGCACGGCTTCCGGTCGATGTGCTATAAAGAGATCGAAATGGGCCTCTCCATCTTTCACAAATGTGGCTGTGCGGCGTGCATTAAACTGGCGATTGTGCTGGAAGACTCCCTGTGACGTACGGCCCTTCAGTCCACCCAGCAAAGTGACCGCCCCCCCCCACCCCCTCCCTCTCAGAGACTTGAGTGCCGGGCAGTGAAACCAGGAGCCGAATATGTCCTATAAATAGCTCCCAATCGATCCTCCCTCGGGCCGGATGTGGATAAATTTAGACAGAGGACGGCTTTAATTGAAGGAAAATAAATGCTGCCGCCCGGTGGGGGGGGGGAGGGGGGCGGAGATGGATCCATTACTTCTCGAAAGCGACCACTCTGAGAGCGTCTCTGACATCTTCTTCTCTCGGCTGGCCAGCGGCGTGACGACTTAAGTAGAAAAAGAGAAAACACGCATGCGCACAACACACTCATGAGAGGCCAACAATACATTTGTCTTTTTTATATTGCCGCGTAGAAATGTTTTCCTTCTCCGTGTCCTTTTTATAACCTTTTACATATCCGGCCAATACACCGGTCGGGGACATTAAGCACCAAGTGGCGGCACCGTTGCTATGAAGCGGGGCGGGGCGGCGGTCAAATGGAAGAGCAACCGTCCAATTAGATTACAGGGCAGGGCGGAGGCGCGTGCGCTCGGTCGGAGGACAGAATGCCACTTCAGTGTGATTAGGCTCGTCACAGGCGTACGAACAACGTGTAAACACACCGTTGCCCCCTTCTCGCCCCACGTCAGGATGCGCGTGTGTTTCCCCGGCGGCTGATGAACAGTCCCACGGTCGCTATGCGAGGGAGAGGACTGAGGACGGGTTGCGATCGACCGCTTTTTATAACCAGAGGAATTCTCCTGAAGAATTGCAGTGTGAAATATGTTATTACACTGAAGCTGTGATTCGTGAAAATCTCTCACCACCAGAAAAGAATAATGTTTCATACAGATGTGGAACTAAATGTGATAAACAATGTCAAAATATCGCCATGTTTAAAGGGATAGCGCGGGGTTGTCTGAGTGTATGACCTGCAGGAGATGGAGTTCAGAGCAAAGCAATGTGCTGCAATCCAAACTAACTCTTGAATTAACCTGAATGAACCTGCACGATCAAGTCCGTCATGATCGATTTCCTCCATTTGTGTGTGTGTGTGTGTGTGTGTGTGTGTGTCAGGACACGTCGTCGATGTGCTCCCAGAGGGGCGGCATCATGAAGCAGGGCTGGCTCCAGAAAGCCAACATCAACAGCAGCCTGTCTGTCTCCATGAGGGTGAGTCACCGCCAGACGTCCCATCTGTTATTCACACAACACAACAGCGACAAATGAAACAACAAGCGAAGCGCCGGCTTCACCACGGAGACACGGCGGCTCGTCGCTCTGCGGCTTATGCACAACTGCACGCTTCTGCATTCTTCCACACCGTCCTATTATACGCCGCAGTACATTATAAGAAATAATTGTTACATTAGCAACACCAACAGCATTAAAAAATATCTTAAATCTTCAATAAATGTAACATTTCTACTGCGTTTCTCTGACCTAAGCTGTTCCCCTGACCTGCTCTCTGCTGCTGTGAATCGCAGGTGTTCAAACGGAGGTACTCCTACTTGTCTCAACTCCCCGACGGCTCCTACATCCTCAACTCCTACAAGGATGAGAAGAACTGCAAGGACACCAAAGGATCCATCTACCTGGACTCCTGTATCGACGTTGTTCAGGTATACGGGGCCGGAGACAATCAGACATCAAATACTCAGTGGAGATGAAGGCAAAACGCTGAAGCGACAGCACTTCTTTTCAGTAAGAAAAACTCTTAAAGGGATAGTTTGTGTGTGCTTGTGTACTTAGTCATAGTCAGGAGTACAGGCGCAAAGTAATGTACTGCTGTGGTCGGGGGAAGCAGCTAAACATCATTTATCCCCATTAAAAAAAATCAAATAAATGTTTAAGTGTATGTTATTTTTATAATAAGATCATTTTCATCTTCAGCCCCGCTTCAAATGATCTGAACTATCCCGTTAAGCTTTCATTCTACCACGCTGCCGGTTTAACTCCTTCTGGCCTCCCTCCGTGAGCTCTCAGTTGTTTTTGTCACTAGCTCTCATCCTCGTGAAAGTCGGTGCGTGTCCTCGTCTCGCGGCGCTCTCGGGCCTTTCAGTCACTGTGATTGGATGGATTTGCTGCATTCCATTGATTTGGGAAGGAAAGTCCCGTTTTAGCAAATTATAGCACAGGCTGGTACCCCATTCAGGTCTGCCAGGAAAGCTTTCAGCTTGATGAAAGCGTTCACATGTTGATGAATGGGAAGAGTGAGCAGACTCATTCTGAGCAGTGGAGCGTGTGGAGGCGAGTGGTCAGAAAGAAAAATATGACATCAACCTTCAGGGTGAAATCCTGTTGCTATGCCCCAACTCTTATCTCCAGCGTATAGGATTACTTTGTATTTCTTCATCGTTTTGGTGTTCTACCTCAGTCAAATTCTAATGATACATTTCCCCCCCTCTCAGAGCCCGAAGATGCGCCGCAATGGCTTCGAGCTGAAGATGCAAGACCGCTACAGCCACTTCCTGGCTGCAGACAGCGAGGCGGAGATGGAGGAGTGGGTGGTCACGCTGAGGCAGGCTCTCCAGAGCACCGCCGAGGCCAGCCAGGACCGGAGGAACGGTGCAGAGGCGCTGGACTGCTCCCTGGGTGAGCTATACCCGACCTGCAACTGAAAACTAACATACTCTGCATATATGTTCATATATATATATATATATATATCATTTTTCAGCCAACCTATAATTTACAGTCTTATTGAAAAGTTGCCTTTATTGTCATGGTCCAGTTAGCTATGATAATAATAATAATAATAATAGCATGTTAGTGCATAGCCTCTGAGCCTGTTCCAGTAGTAGCCAGTAATCCCGCTCTGTGGCAGTGGAGGGAATCCAAAGCTCTTCTGAAAGTAACAAGTCTGATCCCTGTGTTATGGCATTTTAATGGCTTCCAGATTACAATAATACACATGCAATATATAATGGCCTAATAATACAACAACATTGCCACCAGTAGGAAGATGGAAGCTTCCACATCAGGAGTAAATTCTGAGGAGAATATAGTCAGCCTGTGCAGGAACAAGTAATCACATATTGTCACTCTTAGTCTTCAGTTCTCAAAATTCGTCCCCGGACCCTTTTTCTTCTGACATAATAATATACTCTCTCCAGTGCGAGTGAAACCCAATAAGCCTGGCTCGATCAGAGATGCTGATGAAGGACGTGGGATGTCGTTATGGAAGATGAAGGGCCACTCAGGGTTCACTCGGTCCATCTCGTGTCCCCTGGGAGCCAGCAGAATAGTGAACAGCCTCATTTCAATTAGGCCTGTAGTCTGTGAGATATTAGTTGTGTCTCACAGGAAGCCACGAGGGAAACGATGTGTGAGCGCCGTGCTGGTTGTTGTCGTCGGACCGGCTCTGCGTGCGTCCCGATGACCGTCGCTCATGTGTGCTCACCGTCCTGTTTCATTAGATGATGACACGACCAGCCAAGGTAAAGGTGAGAGCCTGCTGGAGGGCCTGGGGAGGAGCTTACAGCCGGAACTTCTGAAGGTACGAACAGACGACGGTCGGATGGTTCGTGATGTCGAGATCGACAGACTGATAGATATACAGAAACGACACACGTCGACACACACGTTCAGCCTTTCAAAAAGAAACATCCCAATGCTGTCCATGTTCTCCCAAAGGGAGGCACACGCCTCTATTAAAGGGGCGGTCGAGCAATCTAATAGCAACATATATTACATTTATATAACTACTGTAACAAAAAAACTACCGTTTCCAATTTTATTCCAGGTGATGATGTCATAACATGACGACCGACATTTTAAAGCGTCGTTCAAAAACCTGAACGGAAGCTTTGATTGTAAAAACAACGATGACGGTACAGGTGGGGTCGTCTACGTCCCTGTGGGCATTCTTTCATGTGATTGTGTTTTCGCTGTAAAGAAGAAAATGAGACAAAAATATAGCAAGATACGTAAATATCATTTCAAAAATGAATCTGAGCTTTCGTAGGAGACCACATTCATGATGATGGAAGAAAAAAACGGAACAAAAGAGCAGCCTGACGTCCATTCCACAGCGAGCGAGCTGTTCTCATACGTCTATGAACTGGGGTCTGCACACAGACAACAAAGCCCTCTGTGCTGCTCTGCTGTTCGCTTTGGGCCACTCCAGCGCGGGGAAGGGGGGAGGAGAAGTGGGGAAGGAGATGGATTAGGGCTCCTACCGTGACCCGGGGGTTTGATATGTCTGTCTCCATGCGATGCCCTTCTTATCCTCTTTGCATGGATCCGTTGAGCTGGTCTTGTCTCACGTCGTGTCTGTGTTTCCGTCGGCAACTAGTCGGTGCAGGCCTCGTCTCTAGCAGCCAGCTCCCACTGTGTCGTGCATCATGGCTAACATCCCGTCTCTGTGTGTCTGCAGTACGCCAGGGAGACGGAGCAGCTCAATAAGATCAACAGGAATGAAGGCAGGCAAAAGCTTTTCTCTCTGGACCCTGAGACACAGGTACGCGAGATGCTCCTTTGAACACCTGCTCGTCCGATGATTTATTTATTTCACTATTGATTTAGACTATTTGATCCCTCCTCCAGTTTTTCACTATGTGTCCTTCTTCTGTGTCCTCCTCCTCCACTCCTCTCCACTGGATCAATGTTTCTGGTCTTGTTGTTTCTCATGCTTCCTCTCCTCCTCTCCTCTGTCTGACATTCAGAGGCTGGACTTCTCGGGCATCGAGCCAGACGTGAAGCCCTTTGAGGAGCGCTTTGGCCGCCGCATCGTGGTCAGCTGCCACGACTTGACCTTCAGCCTCCAGGGCTGCGTTAGCGAGAAGGGCGACAGTGTCCTCACGAATGTATGTTGGTGCCTTACCTCCACTTGAGAGATATTCATTCTAATATTCTGCTAATACTAATAATGCCTTCCTACTTCTTATGTGTTGCCATGTAACACTACCATGATGAACTTGAAAGGGGTATTGTAGTTTGAATACATCCAGGTGTGGTTGTAGGTGGTACTCATCCCTGCAGACAGGCAGGCAGGCAGGAGTACCAGAACTTCTGAACTATCCATTTAAACCAATAATGTTGTATAGTCCAAAGGCTGTCCATAAAACTTTATAATCCTAGAATAAATTAAAACAATAGTTGTCATACATTTAGTTTCTGATGAAATAACTTTGCATCGAGCGATTCCGATCACTGATGTCACTGCAGCGTTTCCCCCTCTGTTGGTCCCCGAGGTAGGGATCACCTGAGCGTGATGGAAGTATTTCCAACAGGGTTTCCGTAAACAGCCCCGCGGCGGCATGAGACGGGAGTTTAGTGTGAGCCGCTGGGTCTGACAGGCTGAAGTCATGAAACATTGAGTTGCTTGCTGGTGCATTAGAGAGGCTGCGAGGAGAAAGGAACCGACTCATACTTGTGGTTTGGAAGCAGCACTCTCCCTCCCCCTCCCTCCCCCTCTCCCTTCTCTCCATTCCTTGCACAGAGTCCGATAGGTTTAATGTTTATTGGATGGAGTCGGGCTCGTCCTTCATCCAGGAACCATCCATCCTGGCTTAAGTCATTTACGTGTGTGTGTGGGTGTGGGTGGCACTCCTGTGGAGCCAACATTTGCTTCCAAATTAGGGATGAACTAATATTTAAGAGTCAGAAAGGCAATGTTGTTATGACGATTGTATGATCATGGTCAAAAAGCCCTGAACCCTCTGTGTGCTGGACCCCCAGGTGGAGCCGTTCTTCATCAGCCTCGCCCTCTTCGACGTCTCCAAGAGCTGTAAGATCTCGGCCGACTTCCACGTCGATCTCAACCCGCCCTGCGTCAGGGAGATGCTGACCGACGCCTCGGGCCAGCTCTCTCCTTCGTCCGACTCGGAAGGCGGAGGAGGAGGAGGAGGAGGAGTCGGGGAGGGAGGAGGGGGAGGCGGCGTCATGGCGAACGGAGACTCGGCGAAAGGGAACGGCCTGCCGGTTCTCCAGAGGGTGTCGGAGGCGCTGCTGCGGTTCCCCACTCAGGTAGAAACACGAGGAAAGGACTCTGATAGTGAGTGGCCGGTCACTGTTGTGTCATTCAGACAGGTCAACGCAACGCACCAGCTTTTATATTTACATTAGTGTCGCATGGAGAAACAAATTGGCTTAAATTCATTTTTATATTCAGGATACTGATAACAAGTCAAATTTGATTGTTTCTCAGTGTTTTTATCTCCCAAAATACTTTAAAATGAGACTGTAGGAAATGCCAATGTACCAAGAGTCAAACTGGTAGAGGATTTAAATCAAAACGAGATTATAAAAGTGATGTAAAAGATGATGGCATTCATGCTAATACCAATTGTTAAAGCTCCACCTCGACGACCTCCACTTCGTTCTCTTTAGCACCACTTGTGGCGATACGCGGTAATTGCAGGTGTGTTTTTGGATCGCGCTTCCCAGACATCCGAACAGTGTCACCGCAGACATCCAGGACTCAAAGGAGAGCTATTTTTCTATAATATCAAGAACAATACCAAGAAGTTTGCTGTGTTATTTCTGGTTTCAAACTAAAGCCACCTGGACTCTTAGAGCCTATTAGACTGACTGTTGGCAGATGAGAGGTTTTGTGATGTGTGTTTGACTGATTCTTAAGTCTCTGTTCATGAATAACTGGCTGAAAATGAGCATTAGCATTTTTCTCTGCGTCGTCTTTAATGGAGCTGCTGGGTGTCAGACGTCAATGACGTTGTTTTTGTCGCTATTCGTCTCTTTTCTTGCTGTTTGTGTTCTTACTGAAGACGAGTCTCTGAAGAATACCCTTCCACATAACACATGCAGCTAAAGGTACCTGAAAATAGAAAAGGATATTAATGCATCACCTCTTTAGTGTCAGTTTATTGTGTCTTTAAATGGACAGAGATCCTGCATGCTCTGCGGTTGTGTTGACAGGAAACCCCTCTGTGTCGTGTTGTGTCCTCAAAAGACCTTTCAGTGCCTCTTCTGAAGCAGAACTGAGGATTTTCAAACTGAATCATTAGCGGCGGAACATTATTCACACATCACATGTTCTACGCAAGGGCCTGAAGGTCCTGAAGGTTCTCAGTCTTGCCGTGCTTGGATACAGGGTTCGTACGGTCATGGAAAACCTGGAAAAGTCATGGAATTTAAAAATGGTCATTTCCAGGCCTGGAAAAGTCATGGAAAAAACTTCAATCATAAAAGTTTTGGAAAAGTCCTGGAAATTTGTTATAATCACATGTTCATTTACGCGGAGTTTAAAATAATTGATATGTTTTTTAAAGAAAGACGCTCAAAATATAAGCCGGCGTACGCTCTCAATACGCGTGTATACCGAGATTTCAGTTTGGTCATGGAAATTTGGTTTAAAGTCATGGAAATGCATTGGTCAACATGTGTAAGAACCCTGTGGATAGACGCCCTCACGGCTGCATGTCTGCAGCAGCGCTGTGGGTTCTCGTGCTGACCGGGGCAGGACGAGAGATTTGTGACCGTCTGACGGATTCCTCGTCCTCCTCTTCATCCAAAAGCACGCTCCCGGGCGTTTTTCTTGTCGACTTCTTCCTTTTCCTGGGCTCTGCTTTCACACGATAGCTTTTTCCAGTGCGTCCCCTGCCGGTGCTTAGTTCACAAACGGCTTGTAAAAACTTGAAACCGATCCACGGGGGCTTCAGTTTAGCTCAATCAGCTCACACTTACGGGTGATTTTCAGAATCCCTCCCGCTCTGCCAGTTTGACATCAGCCCAGTGTTTGGTGATGTCAGTTTAATGTCACCTCGCTTTCTCCTCGCTGTGTTTTTAGTGGAGAGTTTATTTTGGAAAGAATAATGGCGACGAGTGAGTGATACGCTTGGCTAGGGCAAACTCCTGCAGGTGCTGTGAGACCAGCACACACTCTCTCTCTCTCACACACACACACACACACGCGCACACTCTTCCTCACCTCTTGGCCTGTTAGTTTGATTTGCTTACTCAGCAAGACTTGTGCTTGTTGTAGATTAGCAACAGTTAGACTATAAAAGTTACTCACTTTCTAATACAATTCAGTTTCTTTTGTATAGCCCACAATTACAAATTTGCCTCAGTGGGCTTTACGACATCCCTGACCTTTGACCTCACATCGGATCAGGAAAAAGTCCCAAATAAATAGAAAAAAAGACCTTTCACAGGGAAAACACCTTCAGGAGAGCAACAGAGGAGGACCCCTCTCCAGGATGGACAGAAGAATAGACGTCATGTGACCAGATGAAATCATAACAGAGTTACATAAACACATTCAATGAATATGACAGATGTATGAATACTTAGTCGTAGCCATGGACCACGATCCAGACCTCCGTGAAACAGAAGGAGGAGGAACGTTAAAGGAATATTGTTGTCTCACTGCTCATTGCCATTAATATTCATCGACTAATATCAAACCGATACGGATTGTATTGCTGACTGATCGGCTGTGTGTGTGTGTGTGTGTGACAGAGGCTCGGACACAGTTGTGAAGCGGCAGACACGAAACGGAAGAGGCGTTTCGAGCCCGATTCATGCACGTAATGTTAAGTTCTGCCGACCGCCATCTGAGAATGTACCACGCCAGCAGAACACACACGTGCAAAAACACGTGCGTGCGAGCGGCCTCCACCTCTGTGATTAGGGTGCCGTTATAGCTCGGCAGACCGCGGTTTAATTTCGGTGCTTTGGGTGTGGTCCAAGGACGGAGCGTCTTGCGAACGCTCCTCTACAGCCTTTCCTTCCAGTTCATTACATAATTCACAAATCCAACGCACTTGGCGAAGTGTGAATGTTTGGGGGGGGGGGTGGGTTGACCTGTGACACTGTTCGCGAGCTGATCTCTGAAGTACGATGTTGAATTAAGGAGCTTTTTTTTCTTTTCTTTTTTCTCCTGACGCGCAAACTGCACGGCAACCGACGTGCAAGATGGAAACCAGAAGCAGCCGTGTGGTCGCGTTAAATCGGGGCCGGGTTACGGCTCGGAGTTCAACCAGGAAGTCTGACGGGCCGACCGACTCGCACTGCGACACCCTCCCCCGCATAATCCCATTGATACAAGCGCATGTATTCATATGAGCAGCGCGGTCTGGCCCCGTGTCACGGCGGTCCCCTCGAGGTTGTTCGTGTGAACTGTCGCGACAAGCGCGGAAGAAACAAAAGTAGATGCGAGTCCCGCGTGGGTTTCCTGTGGAACCAGCAGCCCCCCCCCCCCATTTGTCTTTCGAATTTGAATTGTCGTGCACCACGACATGGACTCCTGGGTCTAAATATCCTCCTCCTCCCTCTCTCTCTCTTCCAGGGGATATTTTCAGTGACCAACCCCCATGCGGACATCTTCCTGGTGGCCCGCGTGGAGAAGGTGTTACAGAACGGCATCACGCACTGCGCCGAGCCGTACATCAAGACCTCCGACATCAACAAGGTACCCCCCCCGCCCCCCTCCTCATCACCTCATTTAAAAACACACCAGTCTCCCACTCTGTCTCTCTATTTTCCTCCGTTCTTATTTCCTCGCCGTGTGTCCGCAGACGGCTCAGAAGGTTCTCAAAGCCGCCAAGCAGACATGCCAGCGCTTGGGCCAGTACAGGATGCCGTTTGCCTGGGCTGCCAAGTAAGTCAAACACGCCACCCACTCTTTGGAAGGGAGAGACATCCTTACGATGAGATAACTCCATGTGTGTGTGTTATGTTCATGTGCTGTGTGTGTGTGTGTGTGTGTGTGACGCTTCTTCAGGCAGGTGTTCAAAGACGCCCAGGGCAGCCTGGACCTGGACGGGAAGTTTTCTCCTCTCTACCGCCAGGACAGCAGCAAAGTCTCCACCGACGACATCATGAAGCTGCTGGCCGACATCAGGAAGTGAGTCGTCGGCACTTTTCTGCGAGTTCAGAACACTCGCTGTACATGCACGTGGCATTGCTCTGCGTGAGAACACACATCTGGAGGTCGCCCCGTCAATAGATAGCACTTTGTCGATGTAGAAAAGGTCATTCAGACTTGACTGCGTCGGGTTGTTGTTTTGAATCTCTTGTTTCCTCGTCAGACCGGAGAAGAGCAAGCTGCAGGCCATCCCCGGGCAGCTGAATGTCACCATTGAGTGCGTCCCACCTGACTTCTCAAGTATGTTGTCACTTCCTGATTTACAAAGACACAGCTGCAGTATCGGTACGATGAGCAGTTTGGGTATTTGCGGTGTACTCGGCTCGCAAAAATATACACACGGGGGTTTGAATTGAGTGTTTGTTCGATAACGGGGGAACACAGCGGTGGAGGTCTGCTCCTCTTAACTCGTGTGCTCCCCCCCTCCCCCCCAGATACGGTGACTTCCTCTTACGTTCCCGTCAAGCCCTTCGAGGACGGCTGTGAACGGGTGTCGGTGGAGGTGGAGGAGTTTCTTCCCGACGAGGCCAAGTACAACTACCCCTTCACCACCTACAAGAACCAGCTGTACATCTGCCCCCTGCAGCTCAAATACGACAACCAGAAGACCTTCACCAAGGTGTGTGTGTGTGTGTGACTCCATTGTCAACCGTTGTCCTCTGTGTTATTTGCTCCTCTGTGTGCGTTGACTGACCGATGGCCTGTTCCCTCCGCACCAGGCGAGGAACATTGCCATCTGCATCCAGTTCAGAGATTCAGATGAAGAGGGTGCACCCCTTTTAAAGGTGAGTTGTATGAACTGTGTGGGTGTGTGTGTGTGTGTAGTTTTTTTAGAATACTATTTCACCTAATTATCAAAGATTTGTATGTTTTTTTGAAAATCAGTTGCACTAGTTACATGATTTAATAACCAAACATGGCTTCTCTTCTTCAAATCATTACATTCATGCTGAAAATACTCTGTTCTATATTTATGAGATCCCTCACAATACTGCGAGAGGCTCTCACCCATGGATTGCCATTTCAGTCAATTTTATATAATAATTATGTATATGAAATGAATAAATATGGCTTTGAAATATTTAAATAAATGCAAATATAAATATAGGAATGTTTCAGAGTAGATCAATAACCCAAAAAAAAAAAATTTGTTTTACGATTTTTATTTGTATTTCATAATTTTATATTCCATATTTATTCATGTATTCATGTTTTAGCTCTTTACTTTAGAAAAACAGAAGACATTTGTTATTTCCCATGAGGAGTGTGCTTTTTAAGTTTATGATATTTCGGTCAAAATAAACACGATACAGCAGATAATACCATATAAAGTTAAAGTTCTGCACAAAGGACGATGGAACATAAGATGGAGGAATAGATGAGATGTTGGAGAGGATGAGAATGAGCACGCAGTTTATCTTCAACAGACATGAAAACTGTCATGATGTCCGGCGTGAGACCTGACGGGTAGCAGGGGCCTCAAATGAGATTTGTTTGGCTGCTTTTTGTCGGAGTGCATCTGAGAGGCCGTGAAAGGAGAGAGGACGCGGCTACAGAAGCCGGTTATTACAGCCGGCAGGCGGACATAATGACTGGTCGCTGTTCTTCTGCCTCCTTCTCCTCCCCGCTCCGTCTCTCTGGCCACACATGGCAAATATTTTGCGGGTGGAAACGGTCATCAAAGCGCCGTGGACAGTTTCTCTCTATTACACTTTTCTCCCGCTTCTTGATGTCCGCGATTGAGTCCGTCCAGACGTGCGTGTCGTCCCTCAGATACAGATACAGACCGTCTGCTCTCAAACAATGGCTGACGTGGAGCGAGCAGCTCAGGTGATTTTAATCAGACGCTCTGTTTTTTCATTTTCATTTTTTAAAAATCTGGCTGTGAGGAAACTCTTTTGGAGCATTTTTTCGGGATGTGGAAGTTCCAGAAAATGGGGGCGGGGTTTCACCAGAGGCTGTGATTTTGACACCGTCCGCTGCCTCTGGACTGTCCTCAGCAGTCGCCTGTTGACCCGTCATAATCTCGGGTTTGATTCATTTGTCAGTGCAGCCGCTTAGACGAGCGTTTGTTCTCTGGCCTCTGTGACGGATAAGATCCGAGGCAGCTGCTCCAGCCACGCCCCGATCCTCATCCTGATTCAGGTAATCAGGACTCCCATCAGCCCCCCCCCCCCCCCCCCCCCACACCTGTACTGCTGTGAGGGCCCCTTGAATGCATTCCATCGCCTGCTTGCCGCCTGCAGCCCTGCTGCACCTCGTGACCGCAACAACAGATATTTGCTGAAATCTGTGTAATCTGCCCCCCACCCCCCTCTTCTTCCCTCCAGCTTCTTCCCCCCGTCCTCGCTGAATATTTGCCCCCTTGTCCTCTCAGTCCTCTCTCATCCTCTCCGCTCCAATCGGTCTCAATGTGAAGCTGTTGGCTCCAGAGCTCTGTCCTTCCTCTGTTATTGTTCATAACAGATGACGACATCTGTTAGGATCCTAATTACGGGACCCAAAGCCGCCAACACAACAGGTCTGGAGCTTGTTTTTTTCGTCCCTTCTGACGCCGCTCGTTAGAAATATCCTGACCCGCTGAAGCCCGACCTGCGTTCCCACGTTTACACCTCTCACAGAACCTCGTCCTGCAGCGGCTGCAGAGCGTTGCTTGTGCAATGTGTCTCCCAGAGTTTGAGGGTGCATTCATAAAACAAATTACAAATAAATCCCCCATTTCCATTTGTCAAAGGCTCTAGTTGCCATTTGGAAAGAAAAGTATTTCTGTGATCATGTGGAGTCAGAGCGCTGTCGTCGTTCTGTTGGTCGGTGTTCTGTCTCCATCACCCGGCCGCGGTGGCAGGGCAGCGTAGCTTCATCAAAACAAAGTAAACAGTGCTTTCTAAACGTGTTTAGTTTGTCCAGTCGGAGGCTTTCTCTTTGTTTAAACCCGTCGGCTCTTCAAGGACGCAAACACCGAGGGGCTTGCACACTCAGCCCCGGCTTTTCTCCAAACGTTGTCAGTAATCACACATTTCAGAGTGCTTACTCAGAGTGTCCCCCCCCCACACACACACACACATCATCAAAAGGCCCACAGCTTTATGACTGATTTGTGCCCGCTTGCCTTCCAGTGCATCTACGGCAAGCCGGGAGACTCCCTCTTCACCAGCGCCGCCTACGCAGCCGTCCTGCACCACAACCAGAGCCCCGAGTTCTACGACGAGGTGAGCAGGGCTTCCTCACTACTCACTGAGCATGCTTCATTCATCAGGTCCTCAACATTGAAGTCGATATGAAGAAGAAATTAGAAGTGCAACAATGAAGAAACTCTCGACCCAAACTCTGTGCAGTACTCAAATTCCTCAGGTAGCGCCGAGATAGTCCCATAAAGTCTCACGGGAGAGCTGTGAACTCACACACACACACACACACACACACATGAAGCCCGGAGCAGAGGGGGACCATGTGGTCCCGATATCAAACGGATCAGGATCTTAGAAGTCCCGCATGTACACACTGAGGCACGCTTACTGGGATTTACCTCCAGACTGGAGCCTCCAGTCACATCGTGGAGAATTCAAACGGGCAACAGTGCTCTTTATCTTTCCACGTGTTTGCCCTTGATCTTTTTATCCCCCAAAGCATCTTTGAATACGCTTACAAGCGCCCTGTAAAATGGATGATTGTTATTTTCATAATTATAGTCAGGACGCAGACGGCCTTTGAGGACTGTCCCTATCTCGTGGAGACCGTTCAACTGAATGAGTCATTCTCCTGTCATACACTGGAGCGTCATAATATTAATTCAAGACATTCTTAAGCAGATTGTTGGTCACCAGATTGTAGTAAAATGCATGCGTCACTTCCTGTGAGAAAATCAGCGGCTGGTGCTGCCCCCTGGTGGATGAGTTTATTTAAATTCACATGTTC
This sequence comes from Pseudoliparis swirei, assembly GCF_029220125.1. NCBI lineage: Eukaryota > Metazoa > Chordata > Actinopteri > Perciformes > Liparidae > Pseudoliparis > Pseudoliparis swirei. The sequence goes on from NC_079408.1 coordinate 13,730,457, forward strand.
TGTATCACGCGTGGGAGACTAAATCTGAGAAAGTGGGGGTCGGCTAATAGTTCAAGCAAAAACTCCAAAGATTAAAGTTTTAAATGTATGAGAAACAACTCAAATCAATATGCTGTTGTCCCCTTGAATCGAAGATGATGACTCTGGGCTCGAATCCCCAAATCAAATTATAATATGATGAGGTCATCCATTGGCATGATGAGGTTGATCCAACCTTGCAAAGTGAACTGATGTGCATCCTAACATTTAAAAACAACATTTCATTTCTCTTGAATTCATTTCAGAGAATATTATATTTTTCTCTCGTAGATTAAAGACTATAATCTTGGAAATTGGTAATTCAATTCAGTTTATTTTGTATAGGATGAGAATTTTAACTGTAATTCTGGATTTTACAAGGATAGTATTATAATGTCCATTACTTCGAATGGATAGTCTACGATCCATACTATTGATAGAAAGTATACTATATACATAATGGATATACTACCCATTACTATCCATCATTTCTATCAATATTTTCCTTTTCTGACTTCAGTAACTTTAAAGTGATTCGTTTCACTGTCCAGGTGAAGATCGAGCTGCCGGTCCACGTTCATGAGAAGCACCACATCCTCTTCACCTTCTACCACATCAGCTGTGAGTCCAGCAGCAAGGCCGGCGGCAAGAGGCGCGAGGGGGTGGAGTCTCTGGGTGAGTGCGCTGGGAACACGCCCCTCCCGTTTAGAACGCGTGTTTCGTGTTTCGTGATGCTATGTGTCCTGAGGACCGAGGCCCAGTAAGCTCAACGCCGGCGCTTTCCTGTGTTCCAGTGGGTTACTCCTGGATGCCTTTGCTCAAAGACGGGAGGATGCAGTCGGTGGAGCTCCAGCTGCCTGTGGCAGCCACCTTGCCTCCTGGATACCTGTGTCAGGACACCAGGAAGGTACAGCCCTATTCCCTTCAACCAAGACTCCCACTAATGCTCAGTAATCAAAGTGCTTACCTGTAGGTAACCCCGACATGCTTCCTATGTGTGTGTACCTCAACAGTCCCAGCCAGATATCAAGTGGGTGGAAAATACCAAGACTCTGTTCAAAGTGAGGACCCACGTGGCATCGACCATATATGCTCAGGTACAACGTGCATTCTTCTTTAAGTCTTTGAACACCCACATACATGTCCAGCATGCATTATGATAACTCAGATTTTTGAAGTTTGGTTGTATGAGCTGCTCGTCCATAGTCAGGTTGTGGTGGTAGATGGTGCTGCATTCTGGGACAGGAGCAAAACACAACCAAGACACCTTAAAAGGCAGCATCCGTTGAAGTGTACACTATTTTTAGAGAATTTTTGTATTTTTATTTTGCCTCCAGGCCGTCCTCTCCTACAGGTAGCCCAGGAAGTTTTATATTTATATTTGATATGTTTTTGCTATTGTGTGACTTTGTTGTTTTAAAGGGAAAGTTTGGATTCACAATCACACAATAACCCCCGTGCTGGTTCCCCAAACTCCATCTGCTGTAGGGGATACGCCGATGATGTGGTTTACCACCTCAATTCATAAAATACAAACTGTCCCTTTCAGGCAACTGATATAATTACTGTGTGTGTGTGTGTGTGTGTAATGTTGTACTGTTTCCCCCAGGACCTGCATCTCCACAACTTCTTCCAGCACTGCCAGCTGATGAGGGCGACGCCGGAGGGCAACCCGGCAGAACTTATCAAATACCTGAAGGTGAGTCACTCAGCCCACTCGGTCATTTCAAAGCAGGGATCAGTTTAGAGGCTCCGTAAAAGATATCATCTTTATCAATGGAATTCATATTAAAAAACAAGAATTTCTAAGGGCAACATTCTTTATAATAAATGGGATCAATGTTAGGCCTTAAGTTCAGTCATAGGCATACAAATCTGGAGATTTGCTTGATTTGAGAATCCATCTTTATTTATAGGGAGCTTTTTGGTGGAAGTCCATGACTGAGTCATACAGGGTTTTTTCTCACATGTTCCTTGGTTTTAAGATCAAGTCCCTCACATCGGGACTTAGTCTGTTCTTGGCTCTTGCTCAGCATCACAATATATTGATCATACTAATGTATCTCACTGCCTGAGGTGGCCAGAGTTTTGCTTTTAGGAAAATCTTCTAGAAGACCCCACCGAGCAGCATCCGTAGCTTCTTTAAACATTTCCTTGTTGCTGACTGGAATCCAAGTTGAGCTTCCTGTGCACGACTCTCCTGTATTTCTGTTGCCCTCTTCCGACAGTGCCTGCATGCCATGGAGACTCACGTAATCATCAACTTCCTGCCAACGGTGCTGATGCAGCTGTTTGGGGTGCTCACGTCAGCGACCAAAGAAACCCACGAGATTGCTGTCAACTCCCTGCGGTCAGTTGCTCTCCTCAGTTTGTGCTGTTTGATGCCGGACGCTCAGCGTGCGTAACACCGCCCTGCTTCTGTGCCCTCAGTGTGATCATACATATAGTCTCCAGGTGTCACGAGGAGGGCCTGGAGCACTACCTGCGCTCTTTTTTGAAGGTAACCCACCAACACTGCGACAGGGATAACACAAAATCTAGATATTTACATGATTGATTTATGTGTGTCCCCCCCCCCCCCTTTTTTTTCTTTCTTAGTATGTGTTTGTGACCAACAACACTCCATCAGGAAACTCAAGGACCACCCATGAGATGCTGGCCACCGCTGTCACGGCAACCCTCAAGCAAACTGCCGATTTCAACACCAGCAACAAACTGCTCAAGGTGTGTGTACCCGTTGTAGTACCAGCATTGACCAGCAGGCCGCATACTTCCCTGGACAATGGCTCAAGTCTTTGGGACAGGAGAATAAATCCTGACGCATGGAGCTGCTTCTACTCTAATCTTTACCTTCGCATTGAAAATGCCGGAAGGTTATGTTTTGATCGCTGTGTATTTATTTATTTATTTATTTGTATGCGTGTTATTCGCAAAACTCAAAAAGTATTGAACCGAATTGCATGCAAGTTGGTGGGATGATTGTTTATTATCCGGGGACCAGTTGATTAGATTTTGGGATCGATCGGGTCAAAGGTCAAGGTCAAAGGTCATGAACAGGTCAAAATCTTTCGCAGAACTCAAAAAGTATTGAACTGAATCGCATGAAATTTGGTGGGATGATTGTTTATTATCCGGGGACCAGTTGATTAGATTTTGGGATCGATCGGGTCAAAGGTCAAGGTCAAAGGTCATGAACAGGTCAAAATCTTTCGCAGAACTCAAAAAGTATTGAACCGAATCACATGAAATTTGGTGGGATGATTGTTTATTATCCGGGGACCAGTTGATTAGATTTTGGGATCGATCGGGTCAAAAGTCAAGGTCAAAGGTCATGAACAGGTAAAATCTTCTTGAATCACATGGAATTTGGTGGGATGAGTGGTTATTATCCGGGGACCATTTGATTAGATTTTGGGATCAATCGGGTCAAAGGTCAAGGTCAAGGTCATGGAAAGGTCAAATTTTTTTTTTACCATAGCACGATACATTTTTGTCCAATTGGCATGCAACTAATGCCAAAATGTTCATAATTCAATGCCCAATCTTGTGATATGCGAAGGTATGCGCTCTACCGAGTGCCCGTTCTAGTTTTAACATGTATTGAGTCATATTTTCTTCCCCAGGCATCATATTTAGTTCCTGGGAAGCTGATCAGCTTGTGATCCCTTTCCTCCCTTTCCGTAGTACTCGTGGTTCTTCTTTGAAACCATCGCCAAATCCATGGCCCAGTACCTGCAAGAGGGCAGCCGCTACAAGGTTGGTAATAATAATAATAATAATAAATATTCTGTTACTTGGGACACGACCCCAAAGTTCAAATGTCTATATCCGGATAACACATACCACGTGGTGTCACAAATGACGTCAGCACAACGAACCTCACACACACTCGGAGAAAGCGGAGGAGGCTCAAAGCGACTCAGCGAGCCGAGCGTTTACTCCACAGCGGGTCCGTAATCGGCAGATGTTCAGCGAGTAAGCAAAGTGGGGGCTTATTGACACGCTGCTAAGCGGTCCTCGTCATGTCTCGTCCGGATGTCTTAAAGCCAGCGCTCTGCCGTCACATGTTTGTCCCTCAGATGCCGCGAGCCCAGCGCTTCCCCGACAGTTTCCACCAGGCGCTGCAGTCGCTGGTGCTGTCCATCATGCCCCACATCACCATCCGCCACATGGAGATCCTGGAGGAGGCTCGCTGCGTCAACCTGAGCCTGGCCCATCTCATCAAGGTCTGAACCAACCGGATTTACCTCGCTGAAGGATCACAAACAAGGAGAAATCAACAGCTGTGATTTAAATCTGGGTGTAATAAATGTGTCGTGTCTATTCCCTGACCGCGTGTTCTCTCCCTCAGAGGTGCTTGATACTCATGAACAGGGGCTTTACCTTCGGCCTGGTCAACCACTACATGTGTCATTTTGGTCTGAGAGATCCCAAGGTACATACTCGGTGTATATAAATATGTGTATATCGTGTTTTTTTGCAGACGCATCGAGCACAAGAGATCTCAAATGACATGCTAAAGTTGTTTATGTTGATTCTATGTCCATCTTCTTTTATTGTAGTATATTATTATTTGTGAGTGGGCCATCATTCAAAACGTGCACACTCTTAACACCATTGGTAAGAGGACAATATTCAACGGAAGGTCTTTTTATTTTTTTTGCTGATGCGGTACTTTGGACAGCTCGTGTTGTTGTTGTTGTGCATCTGGTACATAACGGTCGTACCTGGACACTCATTTGGCTAACAAATTAAACCAACGCAGATGCCTGGCAGACTGACTTTGATGAGCGAGGTGGATTGCTTTTGAACAATGAGGAGCATTATATTCACGCTCCGAGGGGGCGGACCGAAAATTTGCATTGAGCCCGAGCGTGTCTCTCATTTGGCTACAGATGCTGACTGAAATGAAGTTTAATTTCCTGATGACGGTGTGTAACCACGAGCACTTCATCCCCCTCAACCTGCCCATGGCGTTCGGGCGCACCAAGATGCAGCGGGTACAAGGTGAGGCAGTCCGACATCACACCCTGCCTTCCATTGGTGTTATGCTTCTTACCACATTTAACCACTGACTCTCACGTGAACCCCCGCACCCCTCAACACCCTCAACACCCTCAACACCCTCAACACCCCCAACACCCTCAACACCCCCAACACCCCCAACACCTCAACACCCTCCCTCTGACCCACAACCAGCCACACCGGTCCCCCCTATTAACCTGCCTGATTGTCTGGCCCATGCATACACACGTCTCTTATTGAGCAGGTGGCAAGTCACACCTGCTCAGCCCACGTGTCCATCCGATGCTCACGATACGAAGGTGACAGTCAGACAACTGTGTGCTGTGGAAATGCTGCATGGACTGTTTACAGTTTCACCTCCCGATTTCGTTATGTTCACCCCTCCCCTCCCTTCTCTGTTTTTTTGTGTTTTGCTTGTGGTCAGATTTTATACCGTATGCGACGGAGCTTTTTGGCCCTGTAGGTAGGTGGAGCTCACCGCACCATACTGTACGTCCACGCCACACACACACACTAGTTTGTTCCCGTATGCAAACGACCTGCACCTCCTCGCTCTGACCTGCACTAACCCCGCCAGCCTGTCAGCTCCCCCACCTCTATTTTTCCCCCCCATCGAATACTCACTCACTCACTCACCCACTCACTCACCCACTCACCCACTCACCCACTCAGCCAGCACAATGCTAATGCTATAGGCTGACGCCCTCACATGCCTGAGCCCGTGTGTTGTGATGGGGAGGAGCTCGGCTGTCGTAGAAATCCACCGGGCCCTCTTTTCGTAGTGGCTTTATAGTTTTAAATATCTTCACACTATACTGCGTCTCTCTCTCTCTCTCCCTCATATAAACCCTCTTTTTTACATCTATGCTTCAAACAAATAAAAGCTCTCTCTGCCTCTCTCTCTCTACCTCTCTCTCTCTACCTCTCACTCTGTCTCTGTCTCTCTCTCTCTCTACCTCTACCTCTCACTCTGTCTCTGTCTCTCTCTCTCTCTACCTCTCTCTCTCTACCTCTCACTCTGTCTCTGTCTCTCTCTCTACCTCTCACTCTGTCTCTGTCTCTCTCTCTCTCTACCTCTCACTCTCTCTGCCTCTCTCTCTCTCTACCTCTCACTCTGTCTCTCTCTCTCACTCTCTCTCTGCCTCTCTCTCTACCTCTCAATATGTCTCTGTCTCTACCTCTCACTCTCTCTCTGCCTCTCTGTCTCTACCTCTCACTCTGTCTCTCACTCTCTCTCTCTGCCTCTCTCTCTCTCTACCTCTCACTCTGTCTCTGTCTCTCTGCCTCTCTCTCTACCTCTCAATCTGTCTCTGTCTCTACCTCTGCCTCTCTGTCTCTACCTCTCACTCTGTCTCTCACTCTCTCTCTCTGCCTCTCTCTCTCTCTACCTCTCACTCTGTCTCTGTCTCTGTCTCTACCTCTCACTCTGTCTCTGTCTCTCTCTCTCTCTCTCTACCTCTACCTCTCACTCTGTCTCTGTCTCTCTCTCTCTCTCTCTCTCTCTCTCTCTCTCTCTCTCTCTACCTCTCTCTCTCTCTCTACCTCTCACTCTGTCTCTGTCTCTCTCTCTGTCTCTACCTCTCACTCTGTCTCTGTCTCTCTCTCTCTCTCTCTCTCTCTCTCTACCTCTCTCTCTCTCTACCTCTCACTCTGTCTCTGTCTCTCTCTCTGTCTCTACCTCTCACTCTGTCTCTGTCTCTCTCTCTCTCTACCTCTCTCTCTCTCTCTACCTCTCACTCTCTCTCTCTCAGACCGCCAGTCCGTCTCTGTCATTAGAGAAGATAGTTGCTGCAGATGGGAGCTCACTTCCCAGGCTGCATTGCCTGCTTTGATATTAACACAGCATTATTATGAAACTGTTTGTGGGGAAACGGACAACTTCTCATTTCCAGTGGCCCGAAAATGTACGAGATTATCAATTTCTCAATGTGGGCATTGAGAAATATATTATCTTAAAGCGACAGTGCATCCACAAGTTAAACACAAATGTGTTTTCCTCTCATCTTAGTGCTATTTACCAGTCTAGATTGTCTTGGTTTAAGTTGCTGTGTGTTGGAGGGGTGTCTGCCTTCTCTCAAATATAATGCAACTGGATGACACTCTGCAAACAATCTAGATAAATAGATAGCAGATAGGTGGGAAAATACACATTTTGGGATGAACTTTAACTCTTTTCGGCGTGGTGTGGAAATGTCCGTGTTGTGTTGTTTTGTTGAGATCGCATATTGCAACGTTGCATTTTGAATGACCGCCACAGTATAACTGAACAATACAGATTATTTTGCATGTACTGAGTCATATACAATCAGTTTCTCGTTTTTTTTAACTCGTTAGATCTTCAACAAAAAACACGTTTCACAAGACTGGTTATTAGATTTGAGTATGAGGACATTTCCCCCAGTCATGACCGCAATGCGTACCACACCGTGTCCCAATAAGCCACATTTGATCAGCATCGGTTCAGCCTGTACGCGTGTGCTGACGCTTCCTGTCCGGCCCAACCACAGAGCAGAGTCTGGAGTTCAGCCTGACGGAGGAGTACTGCCGGAACCACTTCCTGGTGGGCCTGCTGCTGAGAGAAGTGGCTGAGGCCCTGCACCAGGGGCCCGAGGTCCGGCAGCTGGCGGTGAACGTTCTCAAGAACCTTCTCATTAAACACGCCATGGATGACCGCTACACAGCATTCAAGGTGAGGGGGGGGGGGTGACCAGAATTAAGTAAACACGTTTCTCTGAAGAGAAAAGAGACGTTTTCTATCACTAATAAATGTCCTTTACTACATATTTCATCTCCTTATATTAAAATACCAAACACATATAATTAACAGGCCCTTGGAAGAGTACCTGGGACAGATGGGAGCTTCTTTTCATGCAGGTTTATGCAAGTCTCTGGTAATATTTGATCAATCCTTGTCGTTTGACCCCCGATATTAAGCAGCTGTCCAGATCGTGTTTCATCCACCTAAGAAATAAGAGCAAACTGAGATCTGTCTCATCAACAGCTGAACTAGAGATGATCATACATGCTTCTATTGTTCTATTGACTATTGTAGTGCACTTTTCTCTTCTCTTAGTCAGTCTGCGATTAACCGGTTGCAGGTCATCCAGAATGCTGATGAGGACAAATAGACACCCCCCCCCCCCCCCCCGTGTGTAACATTGTGTAACATTTTCATCTTTTATTTATTTTTTTGTTTTGTTTTTTGCACCTCCTGATGGAATACTTTGTACATGGTATAATTAGGGTGCTAATTGTGAAAATGTACAATTCTCATTCACGCACAGGTGGCATTCATCTTGTTGACGCTGTCGTCGGACGTTGTTTGTTTGCTGAATCTGAGAGAAAAGTAGAAGATTAACAGAGATATGAAAATGTTCCCACTGTCTCCAACTTATTTAAATCGGAGCCTCGTTTGCATGCAAGCGGTTAATGTTTGACGGCCCTCTGTTCATGTCGGCTGTGGTTTAACTGTTTATGACCAATGTCTGTTATGCAAACCAGCCAATGTGTACCGACTGGGAGCAGCTGGCTTTGGGCTAGTTCACAATGGTCTTCATTACTGATGCGGCCATCGTGTCTGCCTCTATAACGTCACTCATCAGTATCAATACATGTGTGTGTGACATCTAAACAACTCCTCTCATCACATTTACCGTTTCAGAACCAGCAGGCCAGGATCTGTTTGCTCTACCTGCCGCTCTTTGAGCTGCTCTACCAGAACCTGAAGCAGCTGTCTGCGCAGCCGTACGCCTCCAGCCACGGGCTCGGCCTCAATGTGAGTCTCCTCGTATCACGGGGTTACCACAGCGGGGTTACGGGCCGCTGCTGCCACCGCGGCAGTCTCCTTTCAATCGTGTTCATTACATGAAGAAAAATGATATAGATTCAGGTTTAAATCGGCTCTTCGTCAGGCGAAGAGGAGCCTCGATTAGAAATACAGAAGAACCTCGAGTTGCACATGACGATGAGCCATCTGCTCGCAATTTAGGGCGTGAACATTTTTTATCTTTCTCTTAATATAATCAAGAAGACATTTTAATGGGAGCACATGACTGCGTTGGAAGTTGTGCGGGAGGATTCACAGTCTCTTGGAGTGTGTGTGTGTGTGTGTATGTACACTGACTGGTTAGTGGGGATGCAAACTTCAGATGTTACCTGTCAAAGGGTGAAATGTAGTGAGCACTTAAACGTGTTGTTGATCATAAAGCATACCTGCAAACAGACTGATTGCCAATCATCAGCAGTCGAGGCCAAATCAGAGACAGCTGCCACAGAAATCAAAATAGGTCATCCAAGTGAATCGTGTAGATCCGAAGAGTTTTTGTTTTGGGGTAGGGGGGGGGGGGGGGTCAATTGGCCGGCCGGCGTTTATGTGATTGGAGTGAGACACGGAGAAAATGTGGAGTGGTGCTCCTCGCAATAAAACATCTTTGATGGGACGTGTCGCGTCTCGGCCAATCAGCGTCAAGATGTCCACAGCGTTTAGGGGGTTCAGGTTAGCTTGAATGTTAGCCCGCTACATCTGCTGCTGTCACGCTGCACGGTGTAGCGATGCTAACAAAGTACCCGTACGTTAAACACGATGTGATTTAGCATATTTTTTTTATCAATACTTCATTAAAAGAGCGATCAGAGTGCACGCGCTGCTCCGTGTCAAGCTGTCTGCACGCAATGCGCTGCGCAGCGCTCACAGCGAGTAGCGTCAAGTGGCGGAGCTTTTGAGACTTAAAGTCTTCAGCTTTAAAAAAAAAAGAAGAAAAAGATGATTCCAGAAGTGAAATGTTTCAGTTCTTTGTCTCCAAGGCAGACAGTCTGTAAAGTTATGTAACTCTACAGCTGCTCATCCTGATGAACTCTGTATCATCTGGTCAGATACTGACTAAAGGCCTCATAGTGTAATCAATGCTATGATGGAACCATGTAGTTTCATTAAAATCTGGCTGTATTAATAGTAATAATACTGCCATTTGTTAAGTGTTGAAAAAGTTGGTAAAAAGTGAACCATACAGATGTTTTATTTATTACTATTGTAGACAAATGTACCAGTATCGTATTTATGGTATGATATTATTTTTATGGTATTGTATCGAATTCTGGTATCATGATATTTATGGTAGGTATCGTATAGAAGTTATAATGTTAATGACAGCCAGGTAGAGGCAGAACAGACTCAGGGAACAGAGTCATGGCTCAGCAGAGCTCACGAGTCCTTGTTGTTCAGACCAAAGAAAGGGAAGTTGGTTTATGAATGACTTTAACCATATGATATATAATGACAACGCATATTTTATATTACTATCATTATATCATTAATAATATTTCTACTTCATACATTTTGTTGTTAAACTTCCAAAGTTCAGCTAAAAATATTATTAGATTAATCAATTAGTTGCTTAAGAGAAGAAAAAAAAGAAAAAAATTGTTGATAATAATTTCACTTTAAATAATTAAAAAAACATTTTATGGTTCCAGCTTCTTAAATTTGAAGATGTGCTATTTTAACCATTTTTCCTAATTTGAATGATTTTTAAATATTGTTATACTTGTGTTCGCCAGTAGGGGGCAGTAGCGGGTTTTTCCATGACTGGTGCCGTAATTCTTGTCTTAAACGAACAAGTTAGACCAGCGTAACACAGACAGTGACGCAGCTGTTGATGCGAGTCTCTTGGTGTTTACAGGTGAGAAACGTACATAAGCACCATATATATATTAATGTTATGTTCGCTCGCTTTTATATTTTGACAGTTATTAACTGTTTAGAAGTTAAAGTGAAGACAGCTAATTAAGGCTAGCACCGTTTAGCTAGCGGATGTTAATCGCGCGCTAGCGTTTTACCACCATTGAACAATGTCTGCTGGCCTGAGAATTACATTGTTCCATGAAAGATTAGATAGTTACATGTTGTGTCCCGCACACACATAAGTAAATATATACATACACAACATGTACATGCATATACAGTTTAAACAGGTTTCCTGGTGGAAGTCACTTGTCAGTGCCTTCGATCTCCGTGACCTTGTCCGTCACCATGGAAACATTGTCACATGACATGTAAGGACTCTGGTTCTGTGCTGTGACGTCGCTACTCGCTAGTGACGTCACGGAGCACCGAACCAGAGTCTGTATATAGAGTGATTTCCAGCAGGAATTCAGTCTGTGAATCTCACAGAAACCCCTCCACCCCTTCTCCATTCAGCCACTTCCCGGGGTGGGGGCCTCTGATGCGATATCACAGACAGGGTGGGTGGGAAGGTTTATTTTATAAATTTCCCCTTGGGGATTAATAAAGTATCTATCTATCTTATTATATATTATTGGTTATTGGTTATTGGATAAAATAAGGAACTAAAGGAATTAATTTCAAAAATAATGTAGAAATTAAAAAAATGTAAAAAGTGTTCAATGCACCAAATTGAGGAAGTTACTTGATTTGTAAAATAGTGTAATGTGGGACTTGTTAACCTGTGTGATTGTCGCTCAAGTGGGCCGTAGAGATTTCTCTGAATGGGCCTCGCTCCTATTCACACCTGGACCCATGCAAAATAAATATTACTGAATATTTCAAGGTATGGCGGCCATATATATATATATTATATATACACAAACATCTATTATATTCTTATTAGAAGGGTTTGTGAGCACTGACTTAGTCAGAGCAGAGGACCCCCACCCTGTTGTCACCTTTTTCACCCCTCATGAGTTTGCAGGTATCATAAAGTCTGAGCCTTCTCAGACAGTTTATTCAAGTGTAACCTGGAGCAAGTGCTCCATGACTAACAGTATACATTTAAAACAATGTGGAAGTGTTGTTGGTGGCCAACAGTAGATGGAGTTGAGATAAACAGAACAAAGTCACGTACTGCAGCTACATTTATTTTAGACACCCAAAACCAATCGACATCACAAGTGTACGCTGCCTTCCCGGCGTGTTCACGGCTTTGCCTCCATGGAGCGGAGCAGAAGTCGTTCTCCACGGCGTCTTCACCACTAACCGAGTCAACTTCTTTCATCTTGTGGGTGTCCAGGGCTCCAGAGATGACCTCATATCGACAGGGTCCGCAGACAGCCGGAGGACCAGCACCGCCATCGAGAGAGACCACGGTGAGTTCTGGTCTCTTGCTGTTTACAGATCATCCGTCAGCATCACCGCCACATGGGACCCGGTCCATTAGCAGCACTCTCTCTCTCTCCACATCGTCGCACTTACCCGAGGCCGGCTAATTCTGTGATGATGGAGACGACTGGGTTTGCGTACTGCGCCATTCGATGATGTCGACGAGGAGAAAGTGGCAGCCGAGGAAATCCAAAGTGAAAAGACGAGATGGATTGAAGATAAAGGAGCTACCCTAACCTTTAGTGTCTCGTATGAGTCCTTACACACTTCCCAGAATGCATTTCAGAACCAGGGTTTGTTTTGGGACTTCTTCAAGCTGCTTTAGAGCCACAGAAGACCGGACACCCCCCTTAATAGATTGTTTATTAATACCTGTTCATCTGGCAGATGTGTCATCATCAGGAGATCAGCTCTGCGGTACCCACCTTCCTCACTGAGCTCGAGAGAGTCTTCGTATCTGAGGCTGCGTCCCCTCATGTCACTGCCTGTGAGCGTGTGTGTTCATGACTGTGATGCTTTCACTCGGCGTTCACGCGGCTTTGTTTGGGCTCCAGGTTTGCCGGTTCAGAACGGCCATGTGGTGAGGAGAGAGGACTCCCGGTGCTCTCTGTTCATGGACCCAGCGACACCAGACAGCACTGAGGTGAGAACATGTTACACCAGCAGAACCACGACGGGGGCGGAAGGGGAGTGAGGTCCGATGAGAGTTTAAAAAAAAAGATTTTAACTGTTCTGTCGACCCCTTTTTTTCTTCTTTTTTTACAATTCTTTTAATAAACAATGGGCTCCAAATCTCCACAGTGCATGTTCTCATGACAAAGAACACATTTCCATAATGCTTTTAAAAAGAGTTCCCTTCTGTGCCGACTGTCTTTGAACACATCACCAGCACAACAAGCATGAAGGACACACGTTAATGGGTTTATACTGGAAAACTCATCGGCTGATTTATGTTCCCTGGTGCTTCCGCTGTTTTAGTCATGAAGCCAGAGGTCGCATGTAGACGCACCGGAGAAGATTATTTATGCTCTGTGTAAATAAATACACTCGTTGGTTTATGGCGGCTGGCGGTTTGAAACAGTCTAACGGTTAAAACTCGCTTTCACAGCATCTTTATGTCACTTCTTGGCCACACCTGCACGTTACCCGTCACGTAAAGCTCCAGATAGCTTCAGGATGTAAACATTCCAATCTTTTTTTATCTAATCTTATGGTTATAAGATTAGATTAAAAAAAAATAGAAATACATCACCTTGCTTGCAGTATCGAAATATATTGCAATACATAGAAACGCCAGATTCTTGCCAATCCACAGACATTAGAATCCATACAAATATTTACATGGACTTTTTTTTTTCTCTTGCTGGAATAGCTGAATCCATAGTAACACTCTTTGTTAAAGGATAAGCGGTGGAAATACTACTCTATATTTTTATTACCGGCAACAAATCTAACTTGCAGACCAACCTCTGTTTTCGAGAATAAAGTCGTTGGCTCGTAAACGTCGGCTCGAACCCGACTCATTTATCTGGCTGGGGATTTTCTCCCCCCCACCAAGAATTTGAATATCTCTTCACCGAGTGTGTCTGTGTTGTTGCAGCTGCAGAGACGCGGCTCCACCATGAGCAGCAGCCCCGCGCCTCCTCCCATCGGCAGGCTGGGGCCGTATGAGATCAAGGGCCTCCTGCTCTCCTTCCTGCACATCGTCAAGACCCTGTCCGAAGGTCAGTGGAGGTCTGAAACCGCACGGCCTTCTGCTATTCGAGGGATGGAGTCTTCGGTTTAGCCGTTACGCAAACAATGAAGTGACGGGCTGACTTATTGTCCGCCCGCCGTCTCCCATCGAGGACGTTCAGTTGATTTATCCGCACGGCTCCATCTCAACTCCACAGGAAACATTTATTCAAATGTTACTCCACATTGATTCTATTTATGTTTTTTAAAGAAGAGATGCATCAAACAGTTTGACTTTGTTTTTGTCCACAGACACTCTCATGGCCTACTGGAACAAAGTCGGCCCTCAGGACATCATGAACTTCCTCAGTTTGCTCGAGTGAGTGGTGGTCAGCCAAACGTTTCTACACCGCCACACACACATGCTGCAATGCAGTAAAAACATTAGTCTTCTCATCACTGATACTGTTAAAGTCCAGTCTATCGTGACTGTTGTCCGTCTCTGTAAAATAGAGTGAGCTCTCTGGAACTGAAGCATTTAAATTGGCAATAGACAATCTGAGCTAGCTGTGGCGGCTTTGATTGGCTAAGAGTCGACTGAGCTTCACAGGAGGCTCTGCGTTTAGCTTTTCAAAGCTTGGTGTCATCAACTTGTCTGTTGCAAAAGAAAGTTCTTGGAAAGAATACCAGGACAGAAAATGTGAAGACTTTCCTTTTCTCCTGCTGACATCGTTCTGCTATGTTCACCCTGCAGGACCTGCGTGGTTCAGCTCCGTTACATCGGGAAGAAGAACATTGGACGGTAAGGCCAGAGAACCCAAACCCTAACCCGGAGAACCAGCAGCACTGTGGACCTGCCTGAAACCCACACACACACTCACACACTGACTTGCCTGAAACCCACACACACACTCACACACACACACACACACACTGACCTGCCTGAAACCCACACACACTCACACACTGACTTGCCTGAAACCCTCACACTCTCACACACTGACTTGCCTGAAACCCACACACACACTCACACACACACTGACCTGCCTGAAACCCACACACACACTCACACACTGACTTGCCTGAAACCCACACACACTCACACACTGACTTTGCTGAAACCCAAACACACACTCGCACACTGACTTGCCTGAAACCCACACACACTCACACACACTGACTTGCCTGAAACCCACACACACACTCACACACTGACTTGCCTGAAACCCACACACACTCACACACTGACTTGCCTGAAACCCACACACACTCACACACTGACTTGCCTGAAACCCACACACACTCACACACTCACACACTGACTTGCCTGAAACCCACTCACACACTCACACAATGACTTGCAGCCTGTTTTGGTAGATGTCACAGTCAGTGTGGTTTGGTTACTCATTATTTATATGATTATGTTCATATAAACCCTCTTCTTTTGCATCTATGTTTCAAACAAATAAAAGCTCTCTCTCTCTCCTCTCTCTCTCTGTGGACGCTCTATTCGTTCAGGAGTCAGGACATATGTGCGTCCAAGCTCTTCTCCTCCGACAGGAAGTCTCAGACGATGCCGGTGATGCGCTGCAACCGAGCCAGCCTCATGCAGACCAAGCTACACCAGTTCGGCACCATGGAAGCTTCCCTCACTCTCAATTTCGGTAACCGCACACACCAGTCTGTGTGCAAAGCTTTAGGCCACACTCCAAATAGGAGGTGAATCAACGTGCTATCGTCACATTCTAGAAAGACTAATGGGGACTTTGTCTACAAGTATACAATGAAGACGAGATGGAGATTCAAGTTTCCAATTAAACATTCAAGGGAGGTTTTGAATTGGGATTGTATCTGTTCTCCTGAGTCAGTGTGTTCTTACAGTAGAAGTAGTTTAGTGATACAAACAGTGTTACCAGCAGAGGAGAAAAGTACTGCTGTGGATGTATAAACCTATAAGATGCCTCTCAAAATCAAGATCAAACTCCCTCTACTGTCCGCTGACGATGCATGAGGTGTCATACAACCCCACTCCAAAAAAAACCTGAACTATCACATCAATATTTACAAATAAAACTCTATTCTGGACGTCAACAGATGTGCACAACCATGTAACTACTATATAATGTCCTGGTTCCTTAAAAAAAAAAAAAAACTCAAATATATCAGTTGGTACTTGACATATTATTCCCACTGTCTCTTTAATTCATGGTCAATTATAATACTTTGACCAGTAAAACAAAGCCTTAACAAATGTTACATAGACAGTCAGCAATCCCCCAGGAACCACACACAAAGTGCAAAAACCCAATCAGAAATAACTCTTGAATGAGCTCTTTTTTCTATCTCAGCAGCCATAAGTAAACAAGTGAACAAAGCTAATGGTTTAGCCCAGACTTAGTGCTGTAAGCCTTGTTTAAACATGAAGCTTTACACATATTTCGCGCCGTGGTGAAGAGACTGTTCATGCAAAGGGAATCTCACGTAGCCAGACTTGTCCGAGACACTCTGTGAGCTGTTGCGGTACCCAAAACAAACAGTTGCACGCCCAGCTATAATACCATGTTGGCACCTGAATGGACACCAGCCAATACTTCCTCAATGCACTTGTTGAAAGACTGTTGAGAGAGTTTTTCCAGATTTCCCATAACCTACTAAATGTCACCGAGCGCAAAATCCGCATTGAAACTTTACATGAAAACCCAGAAAACAATGAATAATTTGCCTGTGAGCTGTTTTCAAAACCAGCAAATTAAACGGCGCTGATAACTAAACACAACGTGGTAATCGGCAACCTTTTATACACAGAAGTGAGTAACGGAGTGTTCTTTATTGCAATGTGAGCCATGATACTTGTGTGTGTGTGTGTGTGTGTGTGTGTGTGTTCTAGGGCCAGGGCCATCAGAAGCAGAGATCCACCATCAGGCTCTGCTGGAGGGCAACATCTCCACCGAGGTCTCTCTGAGTGTCCTGGATGTCCTCTCTCTTTTCACTCAGTGTTTCAAGGTCAGTGCCCCCCCCCCCCCACACACACGTTTAGTTGGGTAACTTCTTTGAGACTTAAGTTTGTGTGTGTGTGTGTGTGTGTGTGTGTCAGACCCAGCTGCTGGACAGCGACGGTCACAACCCCCTGATGAAGAAGGTGTTTGACGTCTACCTGACCTTTCTTAAAGTCGGCCAATCGGAAGTGGCCCTGCGACACGTCTTCGCCGCGCTCCGGTCTTTCATCAACAAGGTACGTCGGCTGAGAAAAGCCTCGGCGCCGCTTCCTGTTTGGAAGCGACCGTTTCGCACAACCACGAGTGAAGAACGCCGTCGCTCCTCCGTCCTACGTGTCGCCGCAGCGGTCGCTCTCGCTCCCGTTGCTCTATTTATATCATCGGAAACACGGACACGCTGTACGCAGACGTTCGATTAGTTGACAAACAGAGCGGATACACAGAGTAAACATCGGCTTCCTGTGTTTGTCGCCGCTGCCGCTGCCTTGTTCCCACGTTCACATTCGGCCTTTTTGCTCTTTATCCGATGGATATTTAGATTTCAGGGAGTAGTCATGTCGCGCCCGAGAGACACCAGGCTCTGATGACATCAGCAGTGTGGCTGCCTCTGTTCTGGCGTGCTTCTGCTTGGTTACAGAGAGGCTTTATGAATATGACACCATTTTAATACGTGCGCATTAGTTCACAAAAGCACTTTGATTCTAATGTGTAATAATTGCAATATATGTATTTAACAACACTGAATCGACTCTGCTAACAAGCACTGTGTGATAAAGGTTCATCTATCTTATACCTCTTTGCCACAGAGCTCAAGTAAACAACAAATCGATGAGCCGTGCTCTGACTCGAGCCCACACACGGAAAAATACACCCAAATAACCGCTGCTGCCCTCCCTGCGTAGCTACCAGTATTTCAATCAGGAGAGACGGGTATTTCGAGTTTAACAATCATTTATTACAATAGCATATTGCAATAGTGCAAAGTCTTTTTGGCGATTGGACTCCATCCTGAAGGAGGATAAATCAGGGGTAGAGATGCTGATATCTGCACAGGCAGAATCCCCCCATGGAGTCCAGACACTGGTGGTGGTGGAGAAGAAGCGTTGCCGTGAAGCTGATTGGAGGAGCCTGGGGTGGAGGAGGGTCGAACTGACCAGAGCTGAAACGACAACTGACAGCAGCAGAGGAGAACACATTTTAAAGTTTTACCAACGACGCTAAATGGTTGGTTCATTCACCGGGCCCGCCCCCAATCAGCTAATGGAGTAATCGCTGCAGGACTGAGACTGCTTGTGAATGAACCAGCTGTACCCGATGTCTTCCTGTCTGAACTTTGGCTGAGCTACATCTGTGTTTTTGTTCCCCCGCCTCTGCCCTGTGACGCCAACGCCTCGTCCCCACAGTTCCCGTCGGTGCTGTTCAAGGGCCGCGTGACGCTCTGCGAGGCGCTGTGCTGCGAGGTGCTCAAGTGCTGCGTCTCCAAGCTGGGCTCTCTGAGGGCCGAGGTGTCGGCCCTGCTCTACCTGCTGATGAGAAACAACTACGAGTACACCAAGAGGAAGACCTTCCTACGCACGCACCTGCAGGTAGAGCGGAGAGTGTTTACCACTCGCGGAGCAATACTCGCCATGTTGTCATCACAAGCTCCCTCACGATCTCAATACTCGTTCTCGCCCTGATATATTTACCGCTGACCTTTTGGCCTTTTAATCCTAAACACACACACACTTCAGAGTCCTCCAGATGCTTCCACGAGGCCGGTGGAGAATGTTCGGAGTGTTTAAACTGTTTAAACAGACCGCGTGCCAAGTTTCCGGCTCCTCTGCTAACACAGTAGCAGAAGGCCGCCCGGCTTCCCGTGAGCTCTCGCTGGGCTCTGACGTTACGTTCACCAGGTGGATCTGTGTTTACCCGCGTTTCATGTTTTTTTCACCTCATCCGCCCCATTTCTCCTTTCAGATCATCATTGCCGTGAGCCAGCTGATCTCCGACGTGGCGCTGACCGGCAGCTCTCGCTTCCAGGAGTCTCTCTCCATCATCAACAACTTTGCGAATAGCGACAAGGCCATGAAGGTACGGTAGAAGTCCACAAGACGAGAGTCGGGAAGTGAATTTATTCAACAAAAAACACAGAGTAGCAGACAAACTAGATCTGTGGAGAGAGGCGACTGCGTCATCCCATTTAGGAGGAGTTCTTTTGGTCAGTCTGCATTTTCAGTGAAAGCAGGACAGCTCTGGAATGCCCTGCCTCTGAATATGCGCACTGGCAGAACTTTTTACTCTTTTAAACACGGCCTGAAGAACTGGCTTTTTACCAGTCAGATGTGTGAGCAAGAACTGTGACTCCCTCCTCAGTGATTGTGTAAATAATTATTGGTTTTATGTCTTTTTTTAATTTTTTAAATTATTTTTTTAATGATTCTATGAAGAGGCCAGTATTTTATCGTAACCTGTATGCTCATTGCTTTTTTATTATGTTACTGTGTTAACCTCATTCTCCTTTAGTGAAGGCTATAACATCTGGCCACAGGGACCAAAGCTGAAATTTAGCCTTAGCTCACGTTAACACATTTACCCATGGGTTGATTAATGTGTACGGTCCCTTAACAAATAAATGAAAATGAAATGAAACCAGAAACTCTGACGGCTCTGAAGCCAATAACTGAGATAATAAAAAAAGAAGAGAAAATAGAACGGCTCAAATATTACTATATAAGTCTGTGCTGCGCTCTCCAAGCCAAGAGGGGATTCAACCCAAAAACTGCACTAAGCTTATCGGTGATTCCAACTGTGTGTGTGTTTTATCTAGACCCGCCTCTGCGGTCCCATTTATAAAAGCAGTGTCCTGATGGGTGATTCATTGTGTGGCTTGGCAATAGGATTGAAGTGATTTGTTTAGACTGTAAGAGGTGGAGATGATGGACGAGCTGTGGAGAGGTTCATTTTTGGCATAATGAATCCAATGTGTGGAGCAGCATGGTTCCCGATATAAAACAACGCCGCATACTATGATAACTATTGCACGTGTTTGCTGCCCCCCCCCCCCCCTGCATGCTGGGACCTCAAGTAGCATCAGTGATTCTTCATGTCGTCCTTATTTCAAAACAGAGTGCGCTGTGATTAAAGATAACTTCAGCCGTCCATGCTGCACTTGAGGAGTTCCCCTTAGCGTGTGAATGAGCAGGATCGTTTGACAACGTCTGCCCGTCGTCTCCCCTCTGCAGGCCACAGCCTTCCCCGGTGAGGTGAAGGGTCTGACCAAGCGGATCCGCACGGTGCTGATGGCCACGGCCCAGATGAGGGAGCACGAGCGAGACCCCGAGATGCTGCTGGACCTCCAGTACAGCCTGGCCCGGTCCTACGCCAGCACTCCCGAACTGAGGCGAACCTGGCTGGACAGCATGGCCCGGGCACACCTCAAGAACGGAGATCTCTCTGAGGTACCGGCAGGCCCGTTTTGAATGTTGGCCTCGTGTTCATCGGTCTCTTGTTTGTTTGTCTTATCAGCTCTTTCGAGAAATAATGCGGTTTCTGTCGTCGCTTTTAGACTATTTTTTGCATACAATCTCCTCTCCTGTCTCATTCACTAACAACTATGTGCTGGTGACCCATGCCTTGCTCAGGGACAACAACAAACACCTGAAAGAGTGTGACCGACGGTTCATTTCAGTCGTAAACAGTGAATCTTTCAACTTCTGGTTCCAAAGAAGCCCCACCCTGCCATTCCTTTAATGATTTAAACACATCCATACATGTATACAACTGTAGTTTTTATAGCTGTGCCACTGCCCTTGGACCCAAGCTCACAATGCAGTATGATAACAGCCTGGAGCGTGTTAATGTTACAATCATTTTCACGATATCAAACGAAACAGAAAAGTCAGGTCAATGTTTGTCTGTTTATTTTGGTAAAGCTGTAATAAAACGTTTCACTCTATTTCGGTGTAATGAAGGAGACTGATAGTTAAAAGATGAGCGATCGAGCTTCATAGAGCAACGTCACGCACCGCTCTACCGCTACGTTACTAGAATTGGGTTGTAATAACAATGTAATAACAATTGATGTTTCTTTCCGGAGGAGAAGGTCAGACGTCTGGGTGGCCCAGTGCATTTAGTTTAGCTTGAGTTCAGGTATCTTTATTTATTTGACTGTTTTTATGACACATGAGGCAAAGAGTAAAGACAAGATGACAGTAACCCGCAACGCTTGAGAGAAGCATGAGATTAGATTTGTTTTTGTTTTTATTCAGTTTTTGTTTTTGTTTTTCTGTTTGTTTGTTTGTTGACATTCTGTTTGATTTTTTTTCTTCTCATTTAATTTAATGCTTTCTTTGCTTATTTTTTTTCTTTTCTTTATCTGATTTAATGAGTTTTTCTTATTACGATTGTTTTAACTTAGTCTGCTATGCTTCCTTTCATTTCTTTATTTGTATAACTTCTCGTGCATTTTAATTCCACCAGTGATAAGCTGTCAGTGTAGATTCAAGGTGAGGCTGAACACAATGAACCATCGTGACACGTCAAGACATTCATGAGCTGCTGACTGTAATCTCACACAGATCTCTCCGACTCTGCGTCAGCGTTTCTGTCGGTTCAGTTTCCCCTCCAGCGGCTCGTGTCTCTTGGTCCGCTTCAGGAATGTTCTCTAACTCTGCTGCTGTCTGTTTCTCCTCAGGCGGCCATGTGCTACGTTCATGTGGCTGCACTGGTTGCAGAATACCTGTACAGGAAAAGTAAGGCCCTCTGAACATCTACTCTACACACACACGCTCTCACACACACACACACACACGTGTACACAATGCTGTAATTAAACATCCAAGCAGTGTGGGCAGCCTTAATAAAAGTCCCAGTGCTATTAATCAATCGAGATTTATAGATTGTGGGGTGAACTGTCCTTTTAACCGACACCATGAGGACGTGACTAACGACTAGGGATGGGTATCGTTTGGGTTTTTTCCGATACCGGTGCCTAAACGGTGCCTGAACCGATACTTTTTTTTAAACGCACAATGAGGACATTAAAAACCTCTTCGGCCATATTCCATGTAGAAGCCGTTATCATGGAGCACCGACACACAACGGATATCAGACTGTGACTATTTATAGAGCTTTGTGATTCTCCAGGAAGTTTTGCTGCCCAGGTGCTAAAAGTATTTGACTGACTGTTAAACAGCATTCAAACAATCCACAGGCCGATTCCATCACACCAGCTCAGTGGCACCTCGTCAAAACCCTACTCAATGTCTTCGAGCAATGACAATCATATGGCGTGTGTCTCAGCTTCTATCATGCGATTCCGAGTTATGATTTTTATGTGCCGCGTCTCTACAAACCAGCCCCTCAGAAATGGGTCCTGACTCACAGATTTGTTTGTGCCTTTCTGTGTCTTTGCTGATTCAGAGTTGTTCCCCAGTGGCCTCGCAGCTTTTAAGAAGATTACCTTGAATATTGAAGAGGAAGCGGCCATGAGGGAAGACACGGGAATGCAGGATGTCTACTACACTGAGGTCTGCACGTTGCTTTCTTGCATTGGAAAGTTCTGGAGTGATTTCAGCAATAGTTAGTCAATCCAGACGGGAACTGGATTGGTACATTTTCACCCTAAACGCAACACTTGAATGTGGAAGTGATGAAGAAATATGAGCTTATATTTGGGTCATCTTTCGTCAGTAAAAATGCATCATTTGGTAATGCTTCTGTCACTTGAGTATTGTATTTGCAATCTCACTGACAGGTTTAAAATCATAATTCATTCACATTTGATTAGTTTGAGCTGATGGTACGGTCGATGTGGATTAAAAATGGTCCGTTGTTCCTTTTCTCACCCTTTTTTTTCTTCTTTTCTTTTAGGAAGTCCTGGTGGAACACCTGGAGGTCTGCGTGGAGGCTCTGTGGAAAGCCGAGCGCTATGAGCTCATCACGCACATCGCCAAACTCACCATCCCCATCTACGAGAAGCGCCACGAGTACGAGGTACCGGCCGCACGCTCTGACCGATATCGTGACAAACATAAACTTGCAGCCACTGTTTCTCCCCGTCCCCCAATGTCGGGATTTTCATAATAGAAATACGCGTGTGTTTACCGTATTCATTTTCCACTCATCATTAAACTCCCGGGCTTCTTAGACTCGTTGAACTCGCACTCACAGGATTGTTATCATGTCTTAAGTGTAGAGTAAAGTAACCTCTTACACGACATGAAACCAGCTCAACTACATTTAAAAGGACTCCGTCCCTCCTTAAGAAAGGCAACGTTGTTGTTATCAAATGCTTTAAAGAGCTCTTCCTTTGCTGCTCTTGTAAACAACATCCGGTCGGGGGGTCAGGGGTCAGGCCCATCAGCCGCCCTGCAGGAGAAACGAGGTCGCCAGTCTGTAAAGCGCTGATGGACATATCGTTGTCTCGTGTGAACGTAGAAATGTACTTTCATTGTTGGTCGGGATGTTGCATAACTGCGATGCGTGTGCATGTTCCTGCAGACACGGCTCAGTTGGTTCAAGGAAACGAACAAGCAGAAAAAAGCTCCGATGCCACCTGTCTATTATTTATTTTATGTCCCCAGAAACTGAGTCGTCTGTACGACACTCTGCACCGAGCCTACAACAAAATAATGGAGGTGATCCAATCGGGGCGCCGGCTGCTCGGGACGTACTTCAGAGTGGCTTTTTACGGACAGGTGAGGACGGGTCAAGGAACCATGAGATATCACAAGTTTTAAAAAAGCAGTTCAGGAACTAATAGTGAACTTTTTTTTTGTAACTTTAAAATAAGATTTAGAAGACACAAAAAAAAGGAAGGGGAAAAAAAAGGACAATGATTTGTTTTGGTGGAGTCGGGTCAAGAAATTCCAGTTTGGCGTTTGGAGATCTTCAGGATGACTCGACCTGTTTGTCGTGTTTTAAAATGAAACCACGAGAGAGAAAACTGCAACACAGTACCTCGGCGTGCAAAGGTTGCATTTAGAGCTCGTTGATAACACCTGAACCAGTGGGCAGGGCTCCAGACTGCCACCAAATGGTCACATTTTGCGCCTAGAATTAGACACAGTGCGAGTAAATTTTTCATCAACTCGCGCATGCGCGACCAGTAAATTAGCAGATTCTTTTTGTTTTTTGTAATTAAATATTTTTGTTGCTGACAAACTTGTTCTACACTTCAGCCCACTATAGTTAGCGGTAATGCCTGAATGACTGGTTTGCTAACCGGCATTTAACTCCAGAAGAAGAAAGGAGACGAAAATAGAAGAAGAAGAAGAAGGCTGGCCTGTGTGTGAGAGCGGGGTGGGGGGGGAATGATTGACAGCGGGAAGGGGGGGGATGACCACGGTTGTAGGCTAATGTGTGAAAAGAGGCGGGTCTTGGGGGTTATCGCGCAAATCCAAAGATTTTACATCGCTGTGTCTCATGTAAACAATGGCAAAGCGGACTATCAGTTCGTACTTTCTTCCTAAACCTAATGATATAGAGAAGACAAATCCCGAGAATGAGTCCGACTCAGATTGTGAGGAAACGGTCGTGGCGAAAAAAGGCAGGAAATTCAGCTTTCGCGATGAGTGGCTGCGCGAGTTCACCTGGCTGAGGTATTTCAGGGAGACCAATTCAATGAACTGTAAATTCTGCTGTCGATTCCCACAACATGCGGGGAACACGAAATGTGCTGATAAGACTGGCACTACACAATTAAAACACTACACAATTAAAACACGACACGCTGATCAAACACAACGCCAGTCTGAAACAAAATGTGCCGCGACCTGTGCAATGAAAGTGCAGCTCCACTCCCAGTCGCATTTAGAAGACAAGAGGCTGCTAACCAGTGCGCCGAGAAGGCCAAATTGCTATTGAAGTTTAACACGGCGTATTTCATTGCCAAAGAAGAACTGCCTTTTACGAAATTTAAAGGCCAACTTGATCTACAAAGGAAGAATGGTGTAAAACTAAACGCAACATACAATAACGACACAGCATGCGCACAGTTTGTTGGCATCATCGCAGATACACTGAAACGGAAGACGTACGAGAAGATTAAGGACGCTCCTTATGTGTCAATCATGATTGATGGGGACACAGATACGTCAACAAAAGAGTGTGAAATCATATATGCCAGGAACCTGCAACAAGGGAAACCAACAAATGTTTTGATTGGCCACATCGAAGTGCAACATGCACATGCTCAAGGTATGTTTTCTCTCAAATTATGTTGAAACTCAATACAGTAACTTCTGAAGAGTTCTCTGTTGTGAATGTTTTGCAGTTCATGAAGGCAAACAGGCATAAGATTGTATATTGTCAAATTATTTGTCAGTAATACAGTAAAAATGATGGGAAAACTTTGCCAGTCGATTTATAGTGTGCGCCCCAAAATGTTCTGCTTGTGCCCCTAAAATTTTAAGTTAGGGGCCACTGTGCTCCTAGTAAAAAAAGTTAGTCTGGAGCCCTGAGTGGGTCCCAGAACGTAATAAAGTTGTGTAACAAACAGCTGCAGTGACCTCAGAAGTCGCGGCCTGCGAACGTGACGTTGTGTTTATTGAGCGATGGTGTGTGTGTGTTTGGTGTAGGGCTTCTTCGAGGAGGAGGACGGGAAGGAATACATTTACAAGGAGCCCAAGCTCACCGGCCTCTCCGAAATCTCTCAGCGGCTGCTGACGCTCTACGGGGAAAAGTTTGGGCCGGAAAACGTCAAAATCATTCAGGACTCGAACAAGGTGCGTGAGATGAGCGGAGGAGGGAGGGAACGCAGTCGGCATCGCAGTGTGTGTGTGTGGGTGTGGGTGTGTTAGAAGAGGGGTGTTTTATATAAGGGGAAATAACGGTTTCTTTCGGGTAACATTTACATTGTTGACTGTCAACAACAACAACAGCCTCCATGGTCTCACTGGCTGCTTCCCCATCAGGTGAACCCCAGAGACCTGGACGCCAAGTTCGCCTACGTCCAGGTGACGTTCGTCAAGCCGTACTTTGAGGAGAAGGAGGCTCCGGAGAAGAAGAGCGACTTCGAGAAGTGCCACAACATCAACCGCTTCGTGTTCGAGGCGCCGTACACGCTGACGGGCAAAAAGCACGGCGGGGTGGAGGAGCAGTGCAAGAGGAGGAGCGTGCTCTCAAGTACGCCACGCCTCCCTAAAGTTATCGGAACGCACGTTCCGTTTTTTTCTCCGCTCGACGTTTTCGGCACGTCGTCAAATGCGAGATCCCAAACTCTCGTCTTCCCGCCCTCTTTACCGGCAGCGGCCAACACCTTCCCGTACGTGAAGAAGCGCGTGGAGGTGGTGGGCGAGAAGCAGGTGGAGCTCAAGCCGGTGGACGTGGCCATCGATGAGATGAAGGCGCGAACGGCGGAGTTGACCAAGCTCTGCTCCAACCAGGAGGTGGACATGATCCAGCTGCAGCTCAAGCTGCAGGGCTGCGTCTCTGTGCAGGTAAAGGTCACGCCAAGGGAAAGGTCACCTCGAAAACAGGCGACTTTTTCTGTTGGTTTTACAAACAAATTTCAAAATAAACACGAGATAAATCTATTTCCATCAGACGTCAACAGGTGTTTGTTTTTTCTCTTTCACGTCTTCCGTACTAATCACCCACTTTTATATCAGTTTCTATTCGTACCAGTCAAACCGGATATCTTATTCGCGTGAGAAGCATTCACGACTGTTATTGCACAAAGCTGACCTGGGATCAGCGTCTGAGTGTCACGCCGAGCACGAATGTTTAATGCCGATCCGAGGACAGGAATGCGTAACACCGAGGCTCGTCTCCTCGTCTCCCGCAGGTGAATGCCGGTCCCATGGCCTACGCCAGAGCGTTCTTGGACGACAGTAAATCCAACCCGTCCGGCATCAAGAAAGCGAAAGACCTCAAGGACATCTTCAGGTACCCTTTGACCTCGCCGATTCTCGTTTCAATGCATTCTGGGCCTTTCCCGTGTTTGCTCCTTCTTCCTCATTTCTGGTCAACTATTCCTCCTGAGGGATTTGACAAGTATTCGTAATCGTCATTCTTTATGTTTTGATGACTGCAGGCACTTCGTCCAGGCGTGCAGCATCGCGCTGGACATAAACGAGCGTCTCATCAAAGAGGACCAGTTTGAGTACCACGAGGGCCTGAAGGCCAACTTCAAAGACATGGTAAAGGAGCTGTCGGACATCATCCACGAGCAGGTACTCGCACCTTTTCTGGCTCCTGTGCACCGTTGTCATGTTCAGTTCATCCCTACGTTTAACATTCGAGTGTGAAAGCAGAATCAAGACACACACGGCTCAGCAGTTCTCATCGGATCTACTACTTCAACGTCTCTATCTCACGATCTGGACGAATACCACCAGAACCGTCTGTGGATAGATACTTCAAAGCAATAAGTGACAACAAAATATATATATATTTTAGTAATTTCAGAGCATTTCTCCAATTGAGGGATTGACTCCACGCAGCTTTCAACATGGCGGGCGTTGTCATAAGTGAAGTTACTCTGGTGACAATTGGCAATGAGCCGTGTGTGGAATCAGGATCACGTCAACAACTGTGACTAATCAAACTGCACACGCACACCAATCGGCATCGAGTCTTTAAACTCTGCCATGTTTTTGGGCCCTTTTCATAAAAGTTGGCCCTGATTTTCTTCGACACTGGCTTAATGCTTCCAGATGCTTTCAGCGATGTTAATGTAGTTGCGGCTGTCAAAAAGAAAACAACTCACACTTACTTCCTGGAGTGTGTGTGTGTGTGTTTGTGGGGGGGGGGGGGGGGGGGTCATGAGTGTTTAGGGATCCTGGAATACATTCAAACTGATTTCCTCTTCAACATTTCCTGGAAAGGAAAGAAATGCTTCACCACGCACTCACTTCTCCTGGTTGTTGTTGTTGGTTCTCTTCCCATCAGCATTGTGTGTTTCACTTGTGCTGATGTGTTATGACACAACTAATTCATCTGCCTCTTTCTCTCCACTGTGCTGGCATTTAGCTTTAAGGAAAAAACAGGTAATGTGTTCACGAGGAAGTGTGTTAAGGCTCCATTTTGCTTTCTTGTCCTCTTTTTTTTCGCTTTTTTATTTTTTAAACCCATTCATTCTCAGATTGTTCCTTCTTCATTCATTTCATCCAGACGTGTTTTGGTTATATGGTAATCTGAACGCATGCATTCATCTGGACACGGAAAAAAATGACACGGGATTCTGCAGAAATATTAATTACTTTGTCATAAATGAATGAGAATAAAAGAAAACGCGTCGGGCAAATTCAGCAACTTCAAACGCATTAAAAAAGAAAGGTGGCGTTGAGAGGATGGAAAGTCCTCGAACAAAAATCCGGGAGGCGGTCGCGACCTCCGCCGATGGCTCCACATTTATTTACTGGAAACGATGCAAATGAAAGACGCCGCTCATCAAATAATGATTTCTGGAACATGCAAAACTACGTCCACCGCCACCTCAGGTACTCCGGAACAAAGCAGGGCGGCTGCCTCGCGTCACGGAGCAGAGGACAAATCTCTCTCTCTCCCTCTCTCGTCTGGAGCAGAGAAGAAGAATCTAAATGTTCTGCGTAGATCGGAGGTAGAGTGTATTGATTCTTGGCAGATTAATGCAGGATGTTTCCCGTCACAAGTCGGCCTTAAACTGAAGCTTTCTACAGTCGATGATTAAACAGCCGAGT
This sequence comes from Pseudoliparis swirei, assembly GCF_029220125.1. Lineage (NCBI taxonomy): Eukaryota > Metazoa > Chordata > Actinopteri > Perciformes > Liparidae > Pseudoliparis > Pseudoliparis swirei. The sequence continues at coordinate 13,758,929 of NC_079408.1, forward strand.
CATGTGTGTCCATATGTAGCCGTGTTGGTTGTTTACTGGAGTGATTTTGTTTTTGGAAGGATGAGGACGAACATGTGAAGTCCGACCTGCATAGTTTTCCAAAGCCGTCTCGCCCTCAGACTTCCTGTTGCACACGCCGCTCTAAAACTCACCGTGTCAAAAGAATGAAGTGAAGCAACCACACAACAGAAACTATATGTTGAGGTGTGTGTGTGTGTGTGTGTGTGTGTGTGTGTGTGTGTGTGTGTGTGTGTGTGTGTGTGTGTGTGTGTGTGTGTGTGTGTGTGTGTGTGTGTGTGTGATATTTCCTTGCGTGACCTGTGCTTTCTTTTGACTCCAGATCTACCGGGAGGATATGATGCGCTCGCTGTTACACAACTCCCTCCACGTGTTCCGTGCCATCAGCGGGACGTCCTCCAACCTGGGCTGACCTCTAGGGCCGACCTCCGTCCCGCGTGCGCACGCTCTCACTTCCCGTGAGCTGTATGGGGGGGTGGGGGCTCTCGGGTTTGCCAAAAGCTGCCCCGCGGCGAGGACGCGACTCGGGCTATTCAAACCACAGCAGCAGTATTTTCGTAGAATGTATCGCAGCGGCGACACAAACTAAGTGTCAGCACGGCCAGGTCGCACCTGTTCTTACCTGCAGGGCTCGACTGCCCCCCCCCAATCCCGTCTCTCTCTCTCTCTCTCTTTGAAACCCTTCAGATCTATGCAGGACATAACACACGGTTCTTCTCTCACCATATGACTCTCTGGAAGACAGCAGCACGCCCTCGTTGTGTTTTTAAAGAAGAAGAAAAAAGAGACATTTACACTTTTATTGATCCCCGTGGGTGAATTGTTCTCTGCGTTTGACCCATCCTTAGTTATTGAGGAGCAACTGGGGGTTCAGATCCGGTCAGAACCATCAGGGGAACCAGTGGAAACGGGCCACGCGGATCACAGCGGCGCTGATCTACCCCTCAGAGCTTCAGGTTGGGGTCCAGTGCCTTTGTGCTTTGCCTTGTGATAAAAAGACTCCCTCGCTCAGAGTAAGAAGACCTTCCTCACGCGCCGGTACTGACGGTATTTCACAAGTGCTCCACTGTAATTAGCAGATAGATTAATCGTATTTAAGTCTAATGTACATAAGGTGTTGCCATGCTGTAAAGTGAATTCTTGAGTCGTATGTTTGGACTGTATTTGGGACATTTTGGACTCTGTCCAAACGTGTCCTAACCCTGAGATTTTTTTCTTCTTCCTGTGTTGCATTTGTTTTGCATTTTTACTGCATTGCGGCCGCTCGTCAAACCGACTTTGTAAAGACATTTTACAATAAAAACCTGTAGATAAAAAACAAAAAGCTGTGGCGACTCATCCGTCGGTTCTCGCAGACAGCAGGTGACAAACCGTTCATCACACCTTTCACCAGATGTTCCTCTCAAGATGTCGCCATCGAATTCCCAACGTTGATGCTGACGTAAACCATGTTGCATTATGGGTAGTGTGGGGATCCAGCATTTCTGAAACTTGACTCATACTACAGAACTAAAAGCGAGGACATCTTTGCCTCCGCTGCCTTTAGCAGAATGTGAAATGTGAGCTGGTCCCAACTTTAGGACTTCAAACTAAATCCCCTTTAACTTTCAGTTATCTTGAATGAACCCAAACCATGAGAAAAGCTGCCTAGAACCACACGGGAGCTCTTCTAGAAAAAGGTGTGGCTAAATTTATATACGTGTAATCTGAGTGTGTCTTGACACAGCCACGCGGGAAAGGGGGCGGGGCACAGCTGTTTCCGCGCACGTGCGCTCTGGAGCCCTCGGGTGTTGTTGTTGTTGTTGTTGTTGCGTGGGTCGTGCGGATGCTGTTGGGACAAGTCTTTTCCCACCACAGTTAGCCTCCCACTCTCACAGAGTCCCCGCCCACTCTCACAGAGGCCCCGCCCCCACCTCCCGCTCCCAGAAGACACCGCGAAGCCACCCAGAGGGAGAGAGACGCCGTCCCAGTGCTGTCGGCGTCGTCTCTTCGCCACTCAGGACATATTGTTAGAGTTTCTGTGGTGTGGCCTTCACTGTCGGGAGGAATTTTGGACTAACTCGAAGACGACATGACTTCTCCTGCGCAGCGGGTCGCCTCCCTGGCGTGTGCCGCCGTCATCATGCTGGTTCATTGTAACGCAGGTAATTACGTCATTACCCAGCATTCCCCGTCGCTGTGACACCGCGACTAAACTTCATGGATAATGAGATGGCGTTTTAGTGTGGGGAAAGTTTAATTGGCACCTTGAGCCCTGTCACCTGGAGTTATTATGACTTGTTAATGTCCTTTTAATAACGAATAACTCAGTGCGTCCTCGTCCTGGATGTGCTCGTGTTTCTCTGCCCGGTGGAGTCCCGGCGTTACACCCCTACTGGTTTTCAAACCTACTGGTTTCCCTACGCGTGCCTGTGTTGTGTTCTCTTCACATCTGCAGCGGGGCTCTGTCTCGCTCACCAGATTCGTCACACATTCACAAACATATTGCTGGAGATCTTCAAGCCTCCGTTCATATCCATTTCGGCGATTACGATTGTATAAGTGAGCAGTGCATCACAGCCACGTAGGAAGAAATACATTTAATAAAAAATAAAAATATCGCCCGACCTGGTTTCGATCTGTCACGCAAAATGAAACTGCATTTTAAGCCGCGCAGTCTGTGCGCTGCGCCACCAGATATTAGTTTCAACTCAAGTAATTGATATATTCAACCATTACGTCACATCTTTTGTTTCATGGGAACAGTTTGGCGGAGGGGATCTGAAACAACTGGTTACCTTGTTAGGATATTTACACTTTGAAACATGTTTAGCGATGCTTGTTCGCAACGCAACAGCCACACAATACCGACAACAACTAATTGACTTTCGTGACGAGTATATAATGACGATGGTACTGTGAACAGAGATTAGAAACATTGCGAACACTGAACAACAGGAAGAATGGAATACTAGTAATGTTCCATCGACAAAACAATGTAGAACATATTGCTGGAGCTCTTGAAGCCACATGTCACATCTATTTACGATTGTACAAGTGAGCACTACACATCACACATGAAGAAACACGTTTTTATAAAAAGATCGCATCATGATACAAAAATAATATTGATAAACTGTATTGACATAATTCAAGAGTTTAGAAAATGATGCACAGCTGTCACATCTTGCAATCACAATTCCAATCAAGGAGGGAGGGGCGCGGCGGGGGAGGGAGAGGAGGGGGGGCTCGTGAGCGCCGCGGAGCGGGTCAAGGCGAAATTCTCACAAGAACTCAAATAAATGCCCCGTCGGATATTAAAACACATTTGGGGGAACTTGATGACAGAAAGAGTAACGTTTATTCTTAAATACTGATGAATAAAAAAAATGTGTCTCCAGCAAAAAGGGCACTTTACTCATCCAGGGCAAAGGGGCTGGTGCTTGAGCACCACTAGGGCTCTACCTGTGCACGTGCCTGACGGTGAGCAACCGAAGAAGAGTCCACAGTGAAATGAAATTAATCTTTCATGGATCAGGAAAACATTTTGCCATGCGATTTATTTTTGTTTAATTATTATTATTATTATTTTTGATGATGAAGAAAGTTCTACAGTCTACACTAATTTCATTACATTTAATTTCGAGTGAGTCGAACATTCATTTAGCACTTCTGCTCACTTCATCGCACACAAGATATCAAGATAATAATTATATATTTATACATATGGTACTTTCAGTCGACTTCTAGAGAAGGAGTCCTCGTGACTCATGAGGTATATCAACCTTTCCTCTTAACAGCTCACCAATTCGGCTCGTGTGTTGAAAGAAGAAGAAAAATGACAGAAATAATTAATCGATTATTGGGGCTGATCGTAGGTGTTGTGATTATTATTAAATTCAGTCCCAGATGTTGTGATTATAACGTCAACAGTGCCATTGATTGTGTTCCTCCGCCGGCAGAGCGCCTCCCTCCCCCCGCCGGCCTGTCCTACCGGTGGGTCGACGCGTTCACGGTGACCGTGTCGTGGCCGGAGCCCCGCGGCCTGCCGGCGGGAGACGTCCGGTACAAATACCGCCTGGAGGACCCGGAGAGTGTAGGAAGCCTGCTTAAATGTGGTCTCTAATGGGTTTTGTGTGTGTGTGGTTTCACTTTGGTTTTACATGATGTCATTTATATATACATGTTACTATTTATTATGATTATTTATTATGATTATTTATGAATAACTTCATTGGTTTATCCCTTTAGTCTCTGAGGAGAAAACCCTGTTTGGAGTCGGCTGTTGAGCGTAGATTATTTACTGCTCTTTCCAAAGCACACACTTAAATATATAAATATTATAAACACATTCAGTAATGTCGCTGGGCCTCATGTCGGACTCTCTCTCCTCCGACAGCTACTTCTTTAGTATGCAAGAATCAAGTATCATCCTGTGTAAAAAAACAACAACAACGAAAACTGACAGCTTAACCTGCTTTAATATTCGCCTCACGGAGCTTTGTGGAGAAAAAAAAGTACGAGAGTTTTGTTGATAAGACTCAAAAAAAATTCTCGCGTGAGGCCCAGTGTCTAAATGCACAAATATTTAAAAAAAATACATGCACACACATAAACAAACAAACACACCGTGAATATGTGAAATCACAGTCATGTATGAGGGAGGTAAACAAGTTGCCCATCAGCGTTGTGATTGCAGGCCTCCGCCTCGAGGCGGTTGGAGGGTTTTTCGGCGTGTCAATAACCGCCATGAGGGCTCATGTTGTGTGTGTTGTGTTGTTCTCCAGCCGGTGGAGCGCACACCACTGAGACACTTCTCAGTGAACCTCCTCACAGGAGACGCAGGCTCCGGGAGCTGGACGTACCTCGTTTGGACAGTCGGTGAAAACGTGGAAGAGAGCATCAAGGTCAACACGACCATCGAGAGCCCGAAGCCACGAGGTCAGGAGCTAGAAATCATGTCCGAGTGGACGCTGTCCCCCCTGCCCCCCCAAAAAAGTATCATTTAAATCCTGCTGCCCGTGTGACGTCTTCTGCTCTCGCTCTGCGCAGCCCAAGTGAAGGACGTCCAATGTTTCATCAACCTGGACAACGAAACCAAGGCAAAGGAAATGAACTGCTCCTGGGTGCCAGGGGACCGGGCCCTCGATCTCTCCTTCAGGTGAGAATCACAGAATAACAGAGGTGTGTTGTGAAGAGCTGAGGAGGTCAGCCGTGAGTTTTGGATTAGAAAAATGTATTAATCCCCAGTGGGGAAACTCATTATAATGTACACACAACAGACGAGGATCAATCAAAACCAGAAGATGCCAACAGAAAGATGCTGACTCTAAAAATATATATTTTAAAAAACCTAAAGCTATTAAAAAACTGAACCGCTGCAGGAACGAAACACCCGAGTCCCTCAGTGGAGCACCGAGGCCTCCTGAGTCCACGCTGTAGCTCGTCCTCTTCTGTATGGTGACCTCTAGCGAGTCCGGGGGACGGCCAATCACAGACCCGGCCTATATGTGCCCGCCTTGTCGTTGCAGGACTTGTGGGTACACCCGTAAAAGCATCGTGGGCCTGAAGATGTGCGAGCGGCCGTACGGAGACGCGCTGCGGAGCGGCTGCTACCTGAAAGCCAACGGCGTCACCAACATCTGCGTGCTCCTCGAATCCGAAGCCGGACTGAGCACCTTTAAACTGTCACCCAGTGGGTTTCACCTCCAGTCGTTCATCATTCACATCAGGATGCGTTGGGAGAACAAATGTAATATTTACTGTATATTTTTTTCTTCTTCTTCAGTGATAGATCCACCAGAGTTGAGCATCGGGGAAGAAGGCGGTGACCTCAAACTGAGCTGGACGCTCCCGCCCATCTTAAAGCATCACCCCAGGATATTCTCGGTCTGCTACAGGAAGTGCGGTCACGCCGAGGCGAGTCGCTCGGGAACCCGGAAGTCGCGGCGTTTTCTCTGCGTCGCTGACCGCTTCTGTGCGCTTGCTCATTTCAGGTGTGCCAGGACTACACCACGAGGGGGGAGCCGGCCTTCATGCCCTACGATGAAAGCTGCCGCTACGAGCTGCGGTCCCGCGTCACGACGGGGCCCAGCATCCCGCTCATATTCAGCCAGTTCGGCCCAGCCGTGTTTTATGGTGAGTCCTCGGCAAATAAATCACCACGACGTGACGTATCCAGGTGGATTTGAGTCCACGCCTCCGTGCTGTACATTATATTCAGACATAGTTGTAATCCCCCTCGCTCTTAGTCCCCGATGTGTGTGGCTAGAGAGGAGGAAGTGTTCCCTATCAGGCCTTCTGCACTTTAATAATGTCTTATTGTTTCTCTGCTTTTCATATTCCATCAGAGCCACGATTGGCTCTGGTGGGAAGAAGTTATTTCTATTCTTTATTAAATAAAAGTACTCGTGTGAAAATACGCCACCATAAGACCTGCTCTCAAATCTGGCTTGATGTCATCCCTCCAGCGTGTCCTGGGTCTTCCCCGGGTTCTCCTCCGTAAAATATACAAAGGTCCATGACATGGTCGTAAAGTAAAAGTACCTTTTTGAGTGGCGTTCAGGGTCTCTGTACATTCTACCACTGAAGCTCTGATTAGTGTTCTGCATAGATGAGCCGTCGTATCTGTCATGAGGAAACGAATCGTGTGTGTTGATCACGCTTCCCTTCACCTTCCCCCCCCGGCAGGTACCGATCAGCCGGCTGGGAAGACGCTCCCCGTGGTCGCCGTGGTCCTCCCCCTCATCCTGTCCGTCTGCATCTTCCTGTCCTGCTACTGCTTCAGGAGGTATGTTTTTTGTGTGCACACGGCACTATACAGGCCGGACGGTGGCGATGGCGAACGCCCTCACGCCGAACGCTTCGCAGCCGGTCTGATGAGCCGAGGGCGTCGAGCAGCAAATGAGATCATTGAACTTTTAACCGCACTTGACTTCCTCCTTGGAGCGCTGCCACCGCAGTGCATTAGGATTTAACGAGAGGACGGAGTGTGTGTCTGCGCGTGTGTGTGTGTGTGTGTGTGTCGACAAACCCGCCTCAGGCCAATGTAAGTGATTTGGGTGGAGATGCAATTAAGTACGCTTTATTTTTATCTCATCACAGACAAAGTGCAGAACATTAAAACTATTTGGCCAAAACATGTCAACAGTTAAAAGATCAAAGTGAAATTCACTAAGCTCCGAGTCATTTAGGGTTTTTAAAATACCCCATGTGGGCGTGTCCTCACGTTCACTTTCGTGAATAATTTTGATCTGAAATATTTTTCCCACATGAAATCCTGAAGAGACGACGTTGTGTTTTATGTTGGTGAGAACCAAAGAAGAAGACAAACCCTCCTGCCTGTTCCCGTGTGCTAGATGTGTTGTTGTTGTTGTTGTTGTGGACACATTGTGCGCTGCTTCTGCTGACCTCCGCCCTGGTGTGTGTTCTGCAGGCACAGCTCCATCCTCTGCCCCGTCATACCGGACCCTTCGGTGATATTCAAGGAGATGATGATGAACGGGAACAAAGACCTGGAGGTGTGGTTTTTTTTTAAGGGGAGCAACAACAACAACAAAAAACTCCAATGTGGATAATAAGCTCCGCCCACAATCACTCATGACCCTGTTCTCTACTTTGTTGCAGCCCACAATGGGGAGTCTGTACACGCCGGTGCCGGAGCCCGTTGAATCCTGCAAAGTGGACTCTGTAGCCGGCGGCGCCGTGGTGCCGCTGACCTCCTGACCCGCGGAGGAGGAGGCTCGCCGTGCGGCTGGACTCACACTCGGGGGAGAATCCAGCGAAAGAACGTTTTTTATGACGTCTGTTGCACATCTGGACCCATGTGGCGAGGAGTGCGAGCTGTGCTGACCTGACTCTGTGAAGCTGCCGTCCCAACTTCCACCACTAGAGGTCAGCACAAAACACGACATCCAGCTGCTACTCCGAAACGCTCTGTGGACACGAAGCGGGGGAAGAACGGGTTCTCCATGTCCGCACTGTGCTGACGGGCTCCTGTTGCTCCTGCGGAGGGAGACCAGCATGTGGGCGGGTTTGAGTGGATAGGAACCAGTGGGCAAGTGGCCAGCGGAGGCTGTGTTTGTTAGGAAACCGTCCTCAGAGGAGCTGCTGGGTCCCTGAACGCCACAAATCAAACGAAATTCCTGGAAAGTAAAAATATAGAGACGGCCCACTGCGAAAGGAAATGACTGCGTGGCGTCATGGCAACCAGGCAGGAGGCATGAAGTGGGAAGCACGTTGGACTAGTGATCAGGAAACGGTTCACACAACAACAGACGAGCCGATACGTCCTGGTTTTGAACCCAAATCCAAAAATAATAATAATACATTTATTTTATAAGGTGCCTTTCAAGGCACTCAAGGTCGCCGTACAACACATGAAAACAGTTCAATATGACTGACCACCGTTAGCTGCACACTTCCTTCCCTCCCTCCTTCCTTCCTTCCTTCCTTAAACCGAAAGGGAGCCGTCTCTTGTTGTTACATGTCACGGGGGGTTGTTGGTGGTTCTCCCTCTTTTAATGGAAATAAAGAGAGAGTGAAATGTGAAGTGATGCAGCTGCTCTCGATTACTCTTCCACGCGAGTCAACGTTACTTCAAAATGAAAATGGAATTATAATTTCTCCACAAATTATAAGAAATAAAACTAACTTCACCGACAGCTGGCAGATATCGTTGGTGGATTGTATTGTTGCTGGGCAGGTTTCTGCTTTGGGAAATGTGATTGTGTAACTTTACACCCACAAAAATATCATATTTGAGTTTCAGCTAATGGCTTTATTAATGTTTCTGGATCTTATTATCATGATAATTTATAGTTGTTATAAAACTGTGAATAATAATGATGATCAATCCATTTGGCTGTCGTCTATCAACATTTATAATGCAGATTACTTTTATTTTTACAGAAATAAACCCCCGTTAAACATTGCTGACTTGTACTCAACATGAAGATGAAGAGAAAGAAGTATATAGAATTTTAATAAATACTTAATTGGAAATAACAGTGAAGATTTTAAAAGAAAATAGAATTTGGAGATAGAAAGATAAAAATATATATGAAATTTCAGGACAGAGAACACCTTATTTAAAGAGTTCATACTTGATTTCTTGGTGTTTATAAGTGTGATATCTTCTGTAGATATTATTTAAAGTCAGACATTGGGTGGTGACTTTAGTTATTTGATATTCAAATGATTATATTGAATCAATAGAGATGTTTGATGTTATAATATATGTATTTGTAAACACAAGTGAAATAAATGGTTCACAATTGCAGAAGTTACATTTGTCTTCAATATTCCTATTTTAAATATCCTCCTGGGAACTGAGAGCAAATAATGTCTCCCAACTTCTTATTTTTTGTGATTACCTGTTAAGAGTTAAATAAACATCTTACAATTTAAACATTTAGAAAATTATTTTGATTTTAAATTGTAATTTTCGTGTTAAAAGGCACAAAAATATAGAATATAAAAAAACAAATGTCTTGAGTGATATTAAATAATACATTAAACTTGATTATTAAACTAAATAATTCATCATCTGGATTGTTTTGCTTGTTGGTTGGAGGATGTAGAACATTTTATATTAAAACTGAATGTCTGTAGTCCAGAATAATTTAGAATAGATATGTTTATTCTAATTTGGATTGCCTAAACTAATCTTGTTATTCTTCATTTATTATTTTGCATGTTTTAATTTTAGCCGTGATATTCCTGGAAATATCGAGGAATATGATGCATGTGGTACACCTCCTATACAATGTTGAGTCATTAAATATTGTTGCATTTTGTCCCGGTGTCCACTATAATTGACATTGATAAAACAATTAATTTAATAAACAAATAACTGGAATGCTTTCAGGATTAAATATATTATTCCTGACATGTTAATAAACAAGAAAATATCTGAATATCATCGTAAAAAAGACAATCTCTCACTCTCTGGTACTGACGACCCACACATATCTACAGACTCTGCACCTGTACGCCGCAACATTCGCACCCTCTGTCCCTCCTCTCTGGCCTCTGTCCTATCTGCTCTCCCCTCAACTGGCTCCTTCTCACTCATGCATCCTAACTCTGCCGCAGACACTCTCCTCTCTTCCCTGTCTTCATCTCTTGATTCTCTTTGTCCTTTTAAGACACGACCGGTTCGGAAATCCTCTCCGGCTCCGTGGTTGTCGGACTCGGTGCGCGCCGAGAGAGCCACCCTGCGAGCGACGGAAAGAAAATGGCGAAAAACGAATCAAGCGGAAGACCTGCTCTTCTATCAATCTCTCCTCTCCTCATTCTCTTCCACTATATCTGCAGCCAAAAGCTTGTTCTACCTGACCAAAATTCAGTCTTCCTTCTCGAACCCCAAAAAACTCTTCTCTATCTTTTCCAACCTCCTTGATCCCCCCTGTCCCCCTCCTCCTTCCACCCTTTTGCCGAGCCACTTTGTCGACCACTTTACAAACAAGATAGACGACATACGCTCCTCCTTTACTAATCCATCTTCTATCACCTCACCAACACTAACTTCTTCATCCCCCTCTCTTTCCTCTTTCACCCCCCTGTCTCCCAATCAAGTTCTTAGCTTGGTGACCTCCGCCCGACCGACCACCTGCGCCCTTGACCCCGTCCCGTCTCCCATTCTCCAGGCTATTGCTCCTGACCTTCTGACCTTCCTCACCCATCTTATTAACAGCTACCTTTCAACTGGCTGTTTCCCCAACTCTCTGAAGGAGGCGAGAGTCAACCCTCTCCTGAAGAAACCCACCTCGACCCGTCTGAAGTCAGCAACTACAGACCGGTCTCTCTTCTTCCTTTTCTCTCCAAAACTCTGGAGCGAGCTATCTTGAGCCAAGTGTCCTCCTATCTCCACAGTAACAACCTTCTTGACCCTCACCAGTCTGGATTCAAGGCCGGCCACTCGACAGAGACTGCCCTCCTGGCTGTCTCTGAGCAGCTTCACACTGCTAGAGCAGCCTCTCTCTCCTCTGTCCTTATCCTTCTAGACCTTTCTGCAGCATTTGACACCGTGAACCACCAGATCCTGATCTCTTCTCTTCAGGACCTGGGGATCTCAGGCACTGCACTCGCCCTTTTCTCTTCCTACCTTAACGACCGCACTTACCGGGTAACGTGGAGAGGATCTGTGTCTGATCCTTGTCCTCTCACTACTGGGGTTCCTCAAGGCTCCGTCCTGGGTCCCCTGCTCTTCTCTCTGTACACAAATTCTCTCGGCTCTGTCATTCGTTCGCATGGCTTCTCCTACCATAGCTATGCCGATGACACCCAACTGATCTTCTCGTTTCCACCGGCCGAAACACGGGTGGCGGCGCGAATCTCTGCCTGTCTGACCGACATCTCTCAGTGGATGTCTGCTCACCACCTGAAGATCAACCCTGACAAGACCGAGCTACTATTCCTTCCAGGGAAAGGCTCCCCACCCACGACCTGACTACCACCTTCAACAGCTCTGTGTTGGCCCCTACCCTGACTGCCAGGAACCTCGGGGTGACACTCGACAGTCAACTCTCCTGACGGCCAACATCGCTGCGACGACGCGTTCCTGTAGGTACATGCTGCACAACATCAGGAGAATACGGCCTCTTCTTACTCAGAAGGCGGCACAGGTTCTGGTCCAGGCTCTGGTCATTTCACACCTTTACTACTGCAACTCCCTCCTGGCTGGTCTCCCTGCTAAGGCCATCCGACCTCTGCAGCTCATTCAGAATGCAGCAGCTCGACTGGTCTTCAGCCTCCCGAAATTCACCCACACCACTCCGCTCCTCCGCTCTCTTCACTGGTTACCGGTGGCTGCTCGCATCCGCTTCAAAACACTGGTTCTGGCGTACCGTGCTCTGACGGATCGGGCCCCGTCTACATCCGGGATGTGGTCACACCGTACACCCCGGCACGTTCGCTCCGCTCGGCAACAGCCAATCGACTTGTGACTCCTGCACCTCGAGCTAATCACTCTCCATCCAGACTGTTTGCTGTCCTGGCTCCTGATTGGTGGAACGAGCTCCCCACTGACATCAGGACAGCAGAAAGTCTCTACATCTTCCGCCGGAGACTGAAAACACACCTTTTCCGACTATATCTGGATTAAAACACAGATTTGCACTTCAGTGGCACTTAAATCGCTCTTATTATGGTACTTTTGTAGTTCGACTATGTTGAGGAAAAGTTTACTTTCTGTATTCTTGTTGTTCTGAGTTTGTACTCTAGGTTGATGCACTTATTGTAAGTCGCTTTGGATAAAAGCGTCTGCTAAATGACATGTAATGTAATGTAATAATGAAGCAATATTTGACTTGTCTTAACCTTTGACTTCCCCTAAAATATGCTGGTTTATGCATTCTCAGGGCTCTCAAATTTTGAAGACAGGCAAGCGTGACATTTCCAGGATGCTTTATATTCATTGGTTGCTGGATTAAATCTCACCCAGATACAACAGATACGGTTTTTTTTCTGATTGGCTATTGTGTAGCCCATTTCTTTTTTTTGATTGGCTGATAAGTGGCTCCTCACAGCAGAACTCCAGGGGAGCGCTTGATTCCTCCACGGTGAGGGCAGCGCGGCCAGCTCATGTTTGCGCGCTGCGGCACATTAAAACATTAAATAGCCGAGTTTTTTTCAGCGTGAGAAATACGATGTGTGGCGGGAGTGCGTGACTTAAGACCGAAATGCGTGAGTCTCACGCTCAATGCGTGACACTTGAGAGCTTTGCATTCTTGAGTCAGAAGGAAAAGGAAGTTGTCGCCCCACCCCTACCACGTGGTATCACTCCTACCACGTGGTGTCACCGGAAAGCCCCGGATGTCTTCTTCAGAGTACAGCAGGACTTGATAGAAGAACTCAAATGAGCCAAAGGAGAGATGCAAAACCCAAACGTCCTCCACAGAGGACACAAGTGAATGGTCTGGGTCTCATAATAGTCATATACGGAATGCATAAAGTAACAGCCACACTCTTTTACAACCTTTAAGAAGAAAACATTTTTTCCTCAGAGTAATTGTCCTTCTTTCATTGAATGTATTAGATATATGTTTATTTAGCATTAATATGCAGTTAATCACATGTTACAACACAGGATTTAATTAGAAGGAATCGTTCACGGATAAATAATGCCTTTGTTCCAACCCATGTAACATGGGCACATGTAACCCAATTTTGTTTATTATTTTCTCAATTTTGTATGAAAGCCCATACTATCTCATAATTAGATAATAAGTCATAATAATGAGATAGTATCTTATAATTATGGCTTAAAGGATCCTTATTTTTTCATAATTATAAGTCATATTATGAGAAACTATCTCATAATAAGGACTAACTGTCTCATAATTAGGACTTATCTCATAATAAGGACTTATTATCTCATAATAAGGACTTATCTCATAATTAGGACTTATCATCTCATGATTATGACAAACTATCTCATAATTAGGACTTCTTATTATGAGATAAGAAGTCCTAATTATGAGATAGTAATTACTATCTCATAATTAGGACTTCTTATCTCATAATTATGACTAAGCATTTCATAATTAGGACGTAGCATTTCATAATTAGGACTTATTACCGCACTGGGGGCGGGGCGTAAAGCTGGAAGAAGCCCGTTCTCTGAGGGGAACAGAGCGGTTCCCGGTGTCAGACTGTGTTGCGTAACTCTGGTCGTGTTGCTCATGCAGTGGGCGTGAAGCCGCGAGTTCACGAACCTCCCAGAAAACCTGAAGCCCGGATCAGCGAGGAGCCGAACCACGGACACCCTCCTCCCGCTGGCCACCACCGCGACAGCCCGGTGGGAACGGGAACGCGCGCGCAGCCTCACACGCAGACTGTCTGGGAAGAAAACTTCAGGAATAAGAAACTCTCCCAAAAGAGGAGAATAAGAGGAGAAGACCAGGATGACTCCACGTGTGGACCTGCTGGCGTGGAGCTGCCTCCTCCTGGTGGTCGAGTCCAAACCAGGTCCGTGAAGACAGACACCACAGGTGTGTGTGTGTGTGTGTGTGTGTGTGTGTGTGTGTGTGTGTGTGTGTGTGTGTGTGTGTGTGTGTGTGTGTGTGTGTGTGTGTGTGTGTGTGTGTGTGTGTGTGTGTGTGTGTGTGTGTGTGTGTGTGTGTGTGTGTGTGTGTGTGTGTGTGTGTGTGTGTGTGTGTGTGTGTGCGCGCGCGTGTGCGTGCGGTTAGGTTCTGTGTTCATCTCGATTTCCTTTGGCCAACGTCTCCAATTGTGTCACCCGCTGCGTAACGGCGATTTCCAGTATAGTGACGTCACGCCCGCCCGGTATAGTCACTGTTGAGGAAAAACATCAACAACTTATCGTCTTTAACCCGGATGAACGTCTGGAAGGAAGTTCACGACTAGTGTGTGTGTTGACCGGAACCACGAGCTCCTCCCTTGGACTGACCCGTTAAAGAGCTTCATGTTCTGGTTCTCAGGTCGAAAGGCGGATTAAAGGCACACTGGAGTCAGATGTTGTTGTTTTATGTGTTGACGTCTGTGCTGCACCCCAGGCCCCGTCTTGCCGCCACAGAACGTGTCCCTGCGGTGGGTCTCTGGGTTCCAGGCCCGGCTGTCCTGGACCCCGCCTCCGCATCTGGGGCCGAACTGCTCATACGAAGTGGTTCTGAAGACCCGGAAGGGAAGAGAGCGCTACGTGAGTCCCGACATGGAGACACGAGCTCAGTTATTAGACAGTTATTAGGCTTTTTAAATAAATTAGGGTCACTTTTTTAAGGTTGTGTTTAGCCTTTGTTTAAAAATAATAAATATACTTATTTAGGCTCAGAGTATCTGAACAATTGTCATACAAATGGCAAAAAGTAAGACTATTAGGCAATAATAAGACTATTAGACAATATTAAGACTATTAGGCATTAATAAGACGATTAGGCAGTAGCCAAAAAAAGAAAACATAAATCAGAAAATCATATTCAATTTTATTCTTATTTCTTTGTGGTTATTTATTGTTATTCAACTTTTCTAAACAACTATTAACAATTATAACTTATTTTTTTCATAATAAAACAAAAATATTTACTGTTTTGTGTGTGTGTGTGTGTGTACCTACCTAGTAAAGGCGATACAGATAGTACACACACAACTATGAACACAAATAAAATGCGATTAAATTACAGAAGTTATGGGGCCTTTGTTGCTTCTCCAAGGGGCAACGTTATATTTCCTAGGGGCAGTTGTTCCCTCGTGTATTTCTGATGCTGATGTGAGTATACGCGCATATTAAAAAAAATAATATCTATATTTATCTGTTTAGCAACAAAATCATAATTTCTGTGGAGCAGCTGTTCTTGTTATTAAAGGTTTTGACCCTTTAAATCCTCTGAGGAGTCCCGGTGACTTCCTGCACCAGAGTACCTCAATATGTCAATATATATATATATTAGGGCTGTCAATCGATTAAAAAAAATTAACTAATTAATCGCACATTTTGAAATTCATTCATCGCGATTAATCGCGATTAAAAGTTATTTTATTCTTCTTTTTAAAGACAAAACTTCACACAGAGCTGTGTTTTCAAAGAGGCTCCTACTTATAAAGTGCCAGCGAGGTATTTAATATCGTGGATGATAAATTGTTTCTTCAGTGAAACATCCAGATTAGTAAAAAAAAAGAAGTACATTTGAGACACATTGGTCCTGTCATCTTTAACACTGAACAGCAGAACCAGTGGCCTTGGTAACTGACTGACATTCAAATATGTCACGTTAACCCTCTGGAGGCTGGGCTCATTTTTCCATTTTACAAAAAAATGTAAATTCACCTTTTAAAGTCTTTTGCATATGACACATACCCATGTGTTATACATCAAACATTCCAGAACAATCTCATCTCTATACAATGAGGCTCAGTTGTCCTCACGCCGTGTTCTCTGGTTCTCTGACTGACAGGCTGCTATAGAGCCTCACCCGTGAGGTGGGAGGTCCTTTGTGATTTACTGAGTGTTCATTGGTTGTTTTTTTCGCTAAATGTTGACAGACAAACGGATTGACAATCATGGTGAAGGTTTCGTGTGACGAGTTCTTTCCGCGCCGCGTCGCCCCCCCCCCCCCCCCTCCTACGGGAGGAAGGAGCGGAGGAGGAAACCCGACTGATTAATCCAGGAGTTTAAATGTATTTCTGCTCTGTATTTTCGCGGAGAACTCATAGTTTTAAAAACGGAAACAGTGTCAAATCACACTGCCGCTGTTTGACACTCAGGGGAGTGAAAAAACTTCAACGCACACCGGAAGTAAACAAAGTTGCGTTAATTGCGTTAAAATATTTTAGTGCGTTAATCGCGGCCAAATTAATAGCATAGATTAACGCGTTAACGCTGACAGCCCTAATATATATATATATATATATACTAGGGCTGTGAAACGATTACAAATTTTAATCGGGTTAATCACAGGTTTTTGTGGATTAATCATGATTAATCACATATTACCGATATTCTCGGTATATTTTGTGAGAACATAGAGATTTATGACAAAAGACGGATATATACATTTATACATTCTTCTATACAATGGTGCTGCAACTCAGCAGTTATTTAGCAGTGTTCTTCCATATGGAACATTAATACATCTTCATCCTAAACAGAATGTTTAACCCTCCTGTTACCTTTCGGTCAATTTGACCCCATTCAATGTTTAATGTCGGTGTTCTTTGGGGTCAATTTGACCCCAGGCTGTTTTTCACTGTGTCAAACATATAAGAAATATCAACTTTTTTATTTATTTAAAGGGCTATTTAGGTAGTCAACAAACAAACATAAAGTACCTCACACTTAAACTTGGGAAGCAATATTAATTCTAATAATTTTCTGGAGGTTTTAATTGCTGGGGTCAAATTGACCCCGAGGGTAAAATATGTGAGTAAATGTAAAGGTAACAGGAGGGTTAAACAGAACATTTTCTCTTGTTTGTCAACCATGAACTCCACCATGATACAATCTAAAGGCCTCTAGTCTTCCTCTAGCAGCTGCTGAGGCAAACTGACTGTGTGGTTTTCTTCATGAACTGGGCCGTGATGAAAGGGACGCGGGACACCGCTGCAAAGCTGAAACCTCACCGGCCCGGACAGGTGGACAGATTGACAAGTGACTTTTTTTGCTCGGTCGATGCGCTCACGGAGCTCTGTGGCGCGAGCGGAGATCGATAAGTGTTAGCGCAAGCGAAGAGACAGAAATGACATGCTGCTGTGGAGATACGATCAACAACAGACGTTTAGTTTAATAAAAGAACAAAGACGTGCTATAGAGAACATGTCAGGAAGCGGGCCAATCTCTTTAATGTCATGCGATCTACCGACACTACGCCGCGACCGACTGGCAGGTCGCGATCGACGTGTTGAGACCCTGATCTACAGGAAGTAAAAGTCGTAACAAGGTTTCCGTAGGTGAACCTGCGGAAGGATCATTACCGATGAACAGACCGTCTGCATGAGAGCGGACAGAGTTCAGATTGAAGTGGTGTATTGGAAGCTCATTTTGCAAGTGACTTTTTTTCGCCCCGACGACCAACAACAGACGGATTGGAAGCTCATTCTGCGCATGCGTTAAATGCGTAAAAAAAAAAAAACTAGTTAAACCTGTAATTGAATTAACTGAGTTAACGCGTTATTTTTCACAGCACTAATATATACCTCAATATGTCAATATTTATAGACATATATGTATATAAATATAGCTCAACATGTCAATATTTATTATTATTATTTATATATATTAGGGCTGTGAAACGATTAAAAATTTTAATCGGGTTAATCACAGGTTTTTGTGGATTAATCATGATTAATCACATATTACCGATATTCTCGGTATATTTTGTGAGAACATAGAGATTTATGACAAAAGACGGATATATACATTTATACATTCTTCTATACAATGGTGCTGCAACTCAGCAGTTATTTA
The DNA here is from genome assembly GCF_029220125.1 of Pseudoliparis swirei. Classification (NCBI taxonomy): domain Eukaryota; kingdom Metazoa; phylum Chordata; class Actinopteri; order Perciformes; family Liparidae; genus Pseudoliparis; species Pseudoliparis swirei. The sequence goes on from NC_079408.1 coordinate 13,776,849, forward strand.
GCAGTTTTCTTCCATATGGAACATTAATACATCTTCATCCTAAACAGAATGTTTAACCCTCCTGTTACCTTTCGGGTCAATTTGACCCCATTCAATGTTTAATGTCGGTGTTCTTTGGGGTCAATTTGACCCCAGGCTGTTTTTCACTGTGTCAAACATATCAGAAATATCTACTTTTTTATTTATTTAAAGGGCTATTTAGGTAGTCAACAAACAAACATAAAGTACCTCACACTTAAACTTGGGAAGCAATATTAATTCTAATAATTTTCTGGAGGTTTTAATTGCTGGGGTCAAATTGACCCCGAGGGTAAAATATGTGAGTAAATGTAAAGGTAACAGGAGGGTTAAACAGAGCATTTTTCTCTTGTTTGTCAACCATTAACTTCACCATGATACAATCTAAAGGCCTCTAGTCTTCCTCTAGCAGCTGCTGAGGCAAACTGACTGTGTGGGTTTTCTTCATGAACTGGGCCGTGATGAAAGGGACGGCGGGGACACCGCTGCAAAGCTGAAACCTCACCGGCCCAGACAGGTGGACAGATTGACAAGTGACTTTTTTTTTGCTCGGTCCCGATGCGCGCGCACGGAGCTCTGTGGCGCGCGAGACGGAGATCGATAAGTGTTAACGCAACGCGAAGAGACAGAAATGACATGCTGCTGTGGAGATACGATCAACAACAGACGTTTAGTTTAATAAAAGAACAAAGACGTGCTATAGAGAACATGTCAGGGGCGGGCCAATCTTTTTAATGTCATGCGATCTACCGACACTACGCCGCGATCGACTGGCAGGTCGCGATCGACGTGTTGAGACCCTGATCTACAGGAAGTAAAAGTCGTAACAAGGTTTCCGGAGGTGAACCTGCGGAAGGATCATGACCGATGAACAGACCGTCTGCATGAGAGCGGACAGAGTTCAGATTGAAGTGGTGTATTGGAAGCTCATTTTGCAAGTGACTTTTTTTTCGTCCCGACGACCAACAACAGACGGATTGGAAGCTCATTCTGCGCATGCGTTAAATGCGTAAAAAAAAAACTAAACTAGTTAAACCTGTAATTGAATTAACTGAGTTAACGCGTTATTTTTCACAGCACTAATATATATATATATATATATCTATTTATAAATATAGCTTAATATGCCAATATTTTAGCAACTCAGATTAATATATATATAATATAAATATACCTCATTATGTCAACATGTCAATATTTATTATTATTATTATGATTATTTATATACATAAATATAAATATACCTTAATGTCAATATTTTAGCAACTCAGATTAATATTTATTTGCATAATCACCCGCCATGTTTAGAGGAATGCTTTAAGATTTGATGTTTAAATATAGTGATATTACATTGTTATTAACATGTTTGCACTTCTTCTTCTTCTTCTTCTTCTTCTTCTTCTTCTCTCTCAGACGACTGAGAACGTGGAGGAGCAGTTCTACGTGGTGATGGAGGGAGGCTCTCTGAACATCACCGTGGGAACCGTGTGCGGCCGCCGCAGTGAGCTGGCCCGGGTCAGCGTGGTCCACGCAGGTGACCCCCCCCCCACGCCGCTCTCCGCTGCCCGCCTGTTCGATGCCTGACCACCGGCTGCCCTCTGCTCCACAGAGCTGGTGACGGAGCTGCAGTGCTACATCTACTCCGCCACACACACACACTGCTCCTGGCAGCCAGCCAGCAGAGCTCCAGACCTACGCTTCTTCTACCGGTATGTGCACACGCGTGTGCGTGTTGTCTTCATTTGGTGTTTCTGGGTTGCTGTGTGTGTGTGTATGTGTATGTGTGTGTGTGTGTGTGTGTGTGTGTGTGTGTGTGTGTGTGTGTGTGTGTGAGAGGCTACTGAGCTGGAGTTCAGTGGAGGCTGAATTCTTGTTCTCAGACTTTGTGTTTGTTATCAGTCCAGACCTCCGTCAGGAATGTGTTGAATCTGAGGGGTCCTTCTTCTTCTTCTTTCTCTTCTCCTCTTCCTCGTCTTCTTCTTCATGCTCTTCTCGACCTCTTCTTCCTTCTTCCTCCTTCTCCTCCTCTTCTTCACCTTCTCCTCCTCCTCTTATTTTTCCTTTTCTTCCTCTTCTTCTCCTCCTCCCCCTCCTCTTCTTCTTGTTCTTCCTCTTCTCTTCTCTTATTTTACAGATATATTTTAAAGATATGAATGTTTTCGAGGCCCCGGAGGACTCCTCTAAGGCCCTCACCCCGGGGGGTCAGGTGTCGTTGCCCAGAGGTTCAGGTGCATAGTCCTCCTCCTCCTCCTCCTCCTCCTCCTGATGGAGGAGAAGTGGCTCCACATGTTTCTGTTTTTCCAAGGTTACTGAACAACAACTTCAGTGAGTCCGGTCCTCAGGATGTCGACATACGGGAGTGCTCGTGGTCCGGCGGCGTCCGGCCCGGCTGTGACCTGGAGGCCGACACCAGCCACACCCTCCACATCCTGTTCAATGGAACGGTGAACCACACGGCGGCCTCCAACACCTTCAAGAGAGACCCCTCCCACGACGGTACCGACGCACCCATCTAGCACCAAGAGTCCTGAGTGTGTGTGTGTGTGAGACATGTGTGTGTGGGTGAGACATGTGTGTGTGGGTGAGACATGTGTGTGAGACATTTTTTTAAAGGGACTTTCTCAAATCCTGCGTTGCTCTGCGTGTCTCCGTGCAGTGCGACCTCCTCCCCTCAACTGGACCGTCACTAAAACTCGGGATAAGTTCCTCATCCGCTGGACCCGTCCTGAAATCGAAAGACGTTGGAAGTTTGAAATTAATTACACCGAGTGTCGTGAAACAAAGGTGAGACACACGACCGACCGGAAGGGCGACCCGTCCTGACTTTGGGGACCCTCTGACTGGCAAAATGAAGAACAGTGAGACAACGATTTGATGTAGCAACCCAGCGGGACCGTATTAATGAGCACAAGGCAACATCCAACAAGTGAACAAGTCCATCTTTCTAGAATATTTAGCACATATTTGTCGTGTAAATGTAACCCTCCCATCAGACCTTTTAACCAATCACATCAATTATTTGAAGAGCCGGGCACATGATTTACTCCGGTTGGATCAAGGTGACGGTGACCCAACCGCAGTAGATAACAAGGGATCGTAGTCCGCATTCAGGAGAACATCTGTTACAGTAAATAACCGAGTGTCATAGCAAGGTACATCATTATTTATGTTGGCTAACTCTAAGAAGTTCAACCAAGGTTATATGATTTCCCCCAACAGTTGCCGCTTATGGTTTCCACTAAAATGTCTCAAACGACTGTTAACGTTCTGGAATCTGGCTCACGTCGTGGTCCATCTTCCATCGTTGGCTCCCATGAGGTTAACGTTTGTGTTCGGAGGGAAATTCCATGACAGCTATTGGAAGGTCATGACCCCCGGGGGCCTTTCATCAGCTCAAAATGTTCCTCTGCTTTGACTTTATACCAAATAACTGCAAGACTAAGTCTAAAAAATAAACCTGCTGCAGTCCACGCAGACGCTCAACAGGATGTCTGTGTCCTCGTTGTCTTACAGTCCATCGCGGTGGATGGGGGAACCTCCATGGAGCTGGACCGGGTCCCTCGCTGTCCGTACAGCATGGCGGTGAGAGCGTTCATGGAAGACGGGAAGACGCCGTTTAGTGACCAGCTGTATTTTGGTACAGTCACCGCCTCTGTGTGGGGAACATGAACCGTCTGGGAGTCAAATATTACTTATTTTTTACTATGATATTCAGATATTTTCTTGTTTATTAACAGGAGTGATATATTTAGTTCTAAAAGCATTTCAGTTTTTAGTTTTTTTTAAATATCCCTTTTATGAATGTCAATTATAGTGGACACCATGACAACATGTATGTATTTCATGACTCAACATTGTATATGAGGGGAACGATATTCCTCGATATTTACAGTAATATCAGCTACAAAATAAACATGCAAAATAATAAATGAAGAACAATAAAGAAAGATGAACTAAAGATTAGTTTAGGGAATCAACATGTAAATAAACATATCTGTTTTTAAGTTAGTTCTGGACATAAGATGTTCAGTTTTAATATAAAATGTTCTGCATCCTCATACCTGCAAACTTGAAATTCACCGTTTTGAACTCAAAATAGGTCATCCACGTGAATCGTGGAGATCCGAAGGGTTTTTGTTTTTGGGGTCACCTGGCCCGCTGCCGTTGAGATTGCAGTGAGACGCGGAGAAAAGTATGAAGTGGTGCTCTTCGCAATAAAACATCTTTGATGGGCGTGTCGCGTCTCGGCCAATCAGCGTTCAGATGTCCACAGCGTTTGGGGGTTCAGGTTAGCTTGAATGTTAGCCCGCTACATCTGCTGCTGTCACGCTGCACGGTGTAGCGATGCTAACAAAGTACCCGTACGTTAAACACGATGTGATTTAGCATATTTTTAGCATCGATACTTCATTAAGAGAGCGATCAGAGCGCACGCGCTGCTCCGTGTCGAGCTGTCTGCGCACACTGCGCTGCGCAGCTCACAGCGAGAGAAGTGGCGCAGCTTTAGAGACTTCGGCTTAAAAAATAAAAAGATGCCAGAAGTGAAATGTTTCAGTCTGTAAAGTTCTGTAACTCTACAGCTGCTCATCCTGATGAACTCTGTATCATCCGGTCAGAGACTAACGGCCTCATAGTGTATAATCAATGCTATGATGGAACCATGTAGTTTCATTCATATCTGGCTGTATTAATACTAATATCACTGTCATTTGTTAAATGTTGAAAAAGTTGGTAAATACAGATGTTTTATTTATTACTATTATAGATAAATATACCAGTCTCGTATTTATGGTACCATATTGTTTTTATGGTATTGTATTGAATTCTGGTATCGGGTATCATGATACTTATGGCAGGTATGTAATATGTATAGAAGTTATAATATGAGTATCGTGACAAACAGGTAGAGACAGAACAGATTCAGGGAAAAGTCCATGAGGACTGTTCAGGCAAAAAAAAGGAAGTTGGTTCATATTTTATATAATGACAATGTATATTTGTTATTACTATCATTATAGGGCTGAGTCAGAGCGGAGGACCTTTTGTTCTTAAACTGTTTATTATCATTATTTAGATTTGTGGTCAGAACAATAAAATGACTGTAGTTGTGGTTCTAAAAGCTTTGAGGCTTCAAACAACGTGGATGTGGTGTGGTGACAACAACAACAAAAGTCACCTGCACCCCGTTGTCACCTTTTTCACCCCTCATGAGTTTGCAGGTATGATCCTTCAACCAATAAGCAAAACAATCCAGATGAGGAATTATTTAGTTTAATAATAGAGTTTAATGTATTATTAGTTTAATACAACTTATAATTTGTTAATTTATTTTCTATATTTTGTGTCTGTCTTTTCACACGAAAATGGTCCTGAGGTTCACTACAGGGGGACATGCTGTAAAATTTTAAAATCTAAATAATGTAAAAAAAAGTTTAAATTGTTTAAGATGTTTATTTTACTCTAAATAGAAAAATCACAACAAATCACAAGTTTGAAGACTTTATTTCCTGTCAGTTCTCGGGAGGTTAAAGCCCCTCTGAGTGAGATGTACTCCCTCTACTCCCATCTAGTGGCGGTTTTAAAGAATGACACTTTGTTACAGCACCACACATGAACAATTTAACTTTCAACTTCACTCCACCTGATTCTAAATTGTAACTTAAAGATGCAGCATCAGCAGGTCTCGCTCAGACCGTCGTCGTGTCGTCATGGTGATGTTTTTGCGTGCAGATGCGGATCCCAACCCGTGGCCGTACGCCGCCATCGTCCTCCCAGTGACGCTCGCCGGCCTGGTGGTGCTGGTCCTGGTGTGCTGCAGGAAGTATGTCAAGTCGTCACTTTTTTGTTGTTGCTGCTTTCGCCTCAGATGTGTAACTTTTGTTTTCTCTCTTCAGGAATAAGGAATACATGTTCCCCAAAGTACCCGAACCCCGGGACTTCCTTAGAGATATTCCTGACAACAACAACAAGGTGCCAAAGTCACATTGAATCTTCTCCAGTTTATTAAACTATTTTCCTGTCGCAAGTTTTCTGAAAAATTTATGTTTTAAATATGCAAATGAGACAGGATTTTATTAAATATGTGATAATTTAATTGAATCTCCAGAAAAGAAATCTGAACTTTCTCGAATGGAGTTCTCGCTTCATTTTGTTTTTGAAGAATATAATGTTCTATAAATCAGACTGAAGGGCAGATTTCATGCTCAGTCTGACTAAAACGGCCTTTAAAAAATATTTATCTTTGAATAACTTGTGAATAGGGTAAAAAGTGAACTAACAGAAATCCCTGCATGTCAATGATTTTGTTTTTTTATACCACTTTTCTGAAAGGTTGTGTTTAATTATGCAAATGAGGCATTGATAGAATGATGGGGTTTTTTGGGGTGTGTTTTTATCCCCCCCTTTTCTTCTTGGTTTCTCCCAGAGCGCTGATCACCACCTGTACTTCCCGGCGGAGGAAGACGAGGGCTGTAGAATCACTCTGGTGGTCGACCCCCATCTCAACGGGCCGGACGTCGGACGCCTCACCTCTGGGTGTCAGGACCCCTGAGGTCTGGTTTGAGATGGACCGACTGCGGGCTCGACGTCTTCAGGGTCTGGTTCATCTGGACGAAGCGCTCGGCCCTCTTGCGCAATCTGACGGCGGAGGCTAAACATTAGTGGGGCGTGGCGCCGCCCTGCTGGAGCTCTGTGGTATCGTCCACTGTGCTGGTTGCAGACGCCTTCAAATCATAGAATGGAGTAAAGACAAAAGGTTTAGCTTTGAGGGACCTGCCATCCCCCAAGAGCAGGGCAGGGGTCTACATCCAGTCACTGGTCTTGATGGTTTGAGATGGTCTTGATGGTCTGAGATGGTCTGAGATGGTCTTGATGGTTTGAGATGGTCTGAGATGGTCTTGATGGTCTGAGATTTATTTTTTTATTTTTATTTTTTTATTTAGAGAATAAGGGACAGTGCATATTGATTGACAGTACAATGTACATGTAAATATGACAGATTATAGCCGGGAGGCTAGTTTCCATCTGTAGTCCCTTGGCAGGTTGATGTAATTTAAGAATGCAAGCAGAGTGAAATGGAAAGCACACATCACTTCACACATGACAGTACAGTAATACAAAAGAAGAAAAAAAGATTAATAAAAAGGTGCATGCAAGACATTTGGATACCGTGCGGATTAACTCTAATGGTCACAGGGCTGATTAAGTCTGAGCCATGCCTTCAGGTGGCCTTTGAAGGTGACCAGGCTGGGGCTTTCCCTTATAGAAGGAGGTAGGCTGTTCCACACCATGCATCCTTTGAAGGACAGCACATTTTGCCCAAACAGGGTTTTTCTAAATGGGACCTCACAGTCCCTGTTTGTGACAGCTCTGGTGGATAGAGTGGAGTTAATAGATCGATGTTTGATAAAGGTTTTAAGGGGGGGTGGCGCTAGGCCATTTAGTATTTTGAAAATCAAACAGGCCGAAGTGAATTTTCTAAAATTATTAAAACTTAACATTTTGTATTTGGTTAAAATATAGCAATGATGATACTTAAATGGTTTTTTATCCAGTATTTTCAATGCTTTTTTATAGAGTAGTTCGACCGGTTTAATAACTATTGAGCTTGTCATAGACCAACTGGTTAAGCAGTAACTCACATGTGAGAGTATCATAGAGTGTAAACACAGCAAAGCGGCATTAGTCGATAGAGAGTTTCTTATTTGTTTAAAATTATGTATATGGAAGTTTATGGTTTTCGACATCATTTTAACATGGCTCCTATAAAGGAGAGTGTGGAATCAAGCATAATGCCTAAGTATTTGAACTTATTAACAACATTCAGTTTCTCAGTTCCCAAAAACACATTAGAATGTGCAACAGTTGAGGATTGCTTAGAAAAGAACATACACACTGTTTTTTTCGTGTTCAATGAGAGACAGGACCTGGTGAGCCAGCCTTGAATATGACTCAGAGCAGTAGAGAGCACTCGTGCTGCCTCCTCACTATTTTTGGCCACCGTAAAATGACTGTGTCATCAGCATACAGCTGAACATCCACATTGAAGCAAGAGTCAGGGAAGTCATTAATATAAAGAGAGAATAAAATGGGCGCCAGTATGGATCCTTGGGGGACCCCTACTGGGCAGCCCAGGTAAGAGGAGCTGACACCATCAACCACAGTACATTGTTCTCTATGGGATAAATAAGATCCAAACCATTTGATGGCTTGATCAGAGAAGTTGAAGCCTAACAGTTTGCTTAGTAGCACATCATGGTTAACTGTATCGAACGCTCTTTTTAAATCTAAAAATACAGCACCTACGCAGCTCTTCTTATCTAATAAACTTTTTAATTTCTCCATGAGCATAACCAGTGCAGATTCCGTGGAATGATGCGGTCGAAAACCAAACTGCATAGGACTCGCTCATTCATGTACCGGAACCCCTCCTCTGTTATCCTTCCTACCCGTTCTACTCACACCCAGCACCTGGTCACAGGAGGCCTCTGGAACTGTCAGTCAGCCAACCGCAAGGCCGACTTCATCTCTGGCTTTGCCTTGGAGCAGTCGCTTGACTTCCTGGCTCTCACTGAGACCTGGATCACAGCAGACAACACGTCTACCCCGGCTGCTCTCTCCTCTGCCTTCTCCTTCAGCCACACACCCAGACCCTCTGGTCGGGTGGAGGTACAGGTTTACTCATCTCACCCACATGGTGTTTCTCTCCCTACCCGCTTCCACTCTTTATCCCACTGACTTTTGAGTTTCATGCTGTGACGGTTACTCATCCGGTTCAACTTCACATTGTTGTTCTCTACCGTCCCCCTGGTTCTTTGGGAGATTTCTTGGCGAGCTAGACGTCCTCCTATCGAACTTCGGAACACGGCCCCCGGCTCATCCTTCTGGGTGACTTTAACATCCAGACAGAGAAGTCATGTGATCTCTTACTCTTATTGTCTTCCTTTAACCTCTCACTCAGTCCCTCCCCTCCTACTCACAAAGCCGGCAACCACCTTGACTACATTTTCACAAGAAACTGCTCTACCTCTAACCTCACTGTGACTCCTCTCCATGTCTCTGACCACTTCTTCATCTCTTACTCTCTCTCGCTCTCTGGTACTGACAACCCACCCATATCTACAGACTCTGCACCTGTACGGCGCAACATTCGCACCCTCTGCCCCTCCTCTCTGGCCTCCTCTGTCCTATCTGCTCTCCGCTCAACTGACTGCTTCTCACTCATGCAGCCTAACTCTGCCGCAGACACTCTCCTCTCTTCCCTGTCTTCATCTCTTGATTCTCTTTGTCCTTTTAAGACACGACCGGTTGAAATCCTCTCCGGCTCCGTGGTTGTCGGACTCGGTGCGCCGAGAGAGCCACCCTGCGGCGACGGAAAGAAAATGGCGAAATCGAATCAAGCGGATGACTTGCTCTTCTATCAATCTCTCTCTCCTCCTTCTCTTCCTCTATCTCTGCCGCCCAAAGCTCCTTCTCCCTGCCCCAAATTCTGTCCTCCTTCTCTTACCCCAAAAACCCTTCTCTATCTTTTCCATCCTCCTTGATCCCCCTGCTCCCCTCCTCCTTCCACCCTTTTGCCGAGCCACTTTGTCGACTACTTTACAAACAAGATAGACGACATACGCTCCTCCTTTACAAATCCATCTTCTATCACCTCACCAACACTAACTTCTTCATCCCCCTCTCTTTCCTCTTTCACCCCCTTGTCTCCCAATCAAGTTCTTAGCTTGGTGACCTCCGCCCGACCGACCACCTGCGCCCTTGACCCCGTCCTGTCTCCCATTCTCCAGGCTATTGCTCCTGACCTTCTGACCTTCCTCACCCATCTTATTAACAGCTCCCTCTCAACTGGCTGTTTCCTAACTCTCTGAAGGAGGCGAGAGTCAACCCTCTCCTGAAGAAACCCACGCTCGACCCGTCTGAAGTCAGCAACTACAGACCGGTCTCTCTTCTTCCTTTTCTCTCCAAAACTCTGGAGCGAGCTCTCTTGAGCCAAGTGTCCTCCTATCTCCACAGTAACAACCTTCTTGACCCTCACCAGTCTGGATTCAAGGAGGCCACTCAACAGAGACTGCCCTCCTTGCTGTCTCTGAGCAGCTTCACACTGCTAGAGTATCACTCTCTCCTCTGTCCTTATCCTTCTAGACCTTTCTGCAGGTGAACCACCAGATCCTGATCTCTTCTCTTCAGGACCTGGGGATCTCAGGCACTGCACTCGCTCTTTTCTCTTCCTACCTTAACGACCGCACCTACCGGGTAACTTGGAGAGGATCTGTGTCTGATCCTTGTCCTCTCACTACTGGGGTTCCTCAAGGCTCCGTCCTGGGTCCCCTCCTCTTCTCTCTGTACACAAATTCTCTCGGCTCTGTCATTCGTTCGCATGGCTTCTCCTACCATAGCTATGCTGATGACACCCAACTGATCTTCTCGTTTCCACCGTCCGAAACACAGGTGGCGGCACGAATCTCTGCCTGTCTGACTGACATCTCTCAGTGGATGTCTGCTCACCACCTGAAGATCAACCCTGACAAGACCGAGCTACTATTCCTTCCAGGGAAAGGCTCCCCACCCACGACCTGACTATCACCTTCAACAGCTCTGTGTTGGCCCCTACCCTGACTGCCAGGAACCTCGGGGTGACACTCGACAGTCAACTCTCCCTGACGGCCAACATCGCTGCGACGACGCGTTCCTGTAGGTACATGCTGCACAACATCAGGAGAATACGTCCTCTTCTTACTCAGAAGGCGGCGCAGGTTCTGATCCAGGCTCTGGTCATTTCACGCCTCGACTACTGCAACTCCCTCCTGGCTGGTCTACCCGCTAAGGCCATCCGACCTCTGCAGCTCATCCAGAATGCAGCAGCTCGACTGGTCTTCAGCCTCCCGAAATTCACCCACACCACTCCGCTCTTCCGCTCTCTCCACTGGTTACCGGTGGCTGCCCGCATCCGCTTCAAAACACTGGTCCTGGCGTACCGTGCTCTAGACGGATCGGGCCCCGTCTACATCCGGGATATGGTCACACCGTACACCCCGGCACGTTCGCTCCGCTTGGCAACAGCCAATCGACTTGTGACTCCTGCACCTCGAGCTAATCACTCGAAATCCAGACTGTTTGCTGTCCTGGCTCCTCAGTGGTGGAACGAGCTCCCCACTGACATCAGGACAGCAGAAAGTCTCTACATCTTCCGTCGGAGACTGAAAACACACCTTTTCCGACTATATCTGGATTAAAACACAGATTAGCACTTCAGTGGCACTTAGATAGCACTTACTTATGGTACTTTTGTAGTTCGACTATGTTGAGGAAATGTTACTTCCTGTATTCTTGTTGTTCTTAGTTTGTACTCTAGGTTGAAATGCACTTATTGTAAGTCGCTTTGGATAAAAGCGTCTGCTAAATGACATGTAATGTAATGGGGTGCAGGGGGGTTTGACCATTATTAAGGAATTCTATTATTTGTTTAGCGATCCATTTTTCTATAATTTTAGAGATGCTAGGCAAAATACTAATTGGTCTGTAGTTGTTCATATCAGATGGTCTTGATGGTCTGAGATGGTCTTGATGTTCTGAGATGGTCTTGATGGTCTGAGATGGTCGAAGATGTTTTGAGATGGTCTTGATGGTCTGACATGGTCTGAGATGGTCTTGATGGTCAGACATGGTCTGAGATGGTCTTGCTGGTCTGAGATGTTTCCCTCAGCCAATTTATGCTTTCACTTCTCCAATATGTTTTCTATTTTTTAAATAGAGCTGCACATCCCGTGAAAGGAAAAGTCAGGAATATTCTGGTTCATGAAGACATGTAAAGTTATAGAATAATTATATTATTGGTGAAGAAAAGCCTTCATAACATGAACATGAGGTCAACCGATTTAAATGAACACAGCCTGAAGAACTGGCTTTCAATCAGATGTGTGAGCATGAACCGTGACCCCCTCCTCAGTGACTGGGTGTATGTTTATTGCTTTTTATGATTTAAAAAAAATTTGTTTTAATGATTTTATTATGAAGCCAGTATTTGATCGTAACCAGTATGTTTATTGCTTTTTATGATGTTTAAAAAAAAATTCTAATGATTTTATAATATGATGTAACCAGTATGTTTATTGCTTTTTATGTTGTTTAAAAATATATATATTTAATGATTTTATGATGAAGCCTATATATGATCGGAACCTGTATAATAATAATATATAATATAATATATAGAATTAATAAATAAATAAAATAAAATAAAATAAGTGTTTTTTTTTCTTGTTTTTTTTTAGATTAGTGTGAGCAACATAATTAAAAGCAACTGACGTCCAAGAAGAGTCAAACTGATGGTGACTCATCACCGACCCAGACGGGTTTCGGTTCTGCTCCAGTAACTTAGAGCCCGTTGCATCATCCTGCAGAGCTCGTGCGGCTGTTTCCCCATAAGAGCAGCTGCACCATCACATCTCTATAAGAATGACTCGAGACGCCATGAAGAATAAAGAAGAAGAGCCCCGGTGGTGTCGGTGGTACCGTGCAGTGTGATGGACCGGGTGGGCTGGCGGTGTGTGGGGGGGGATCAAACGCTCCTCCGGTGTCCTTGACGTGACACGTGTACAGAGACAGCGGAGATGACGGGACATGAATCCCGTTGTCACGCTGCGGTGAAGGGCATGAGGAGGAGGAGGAGGAGGAGGAGGATAATTGGTTAACTGATGCAATCGCGGTGCAACCCCGCTCGTGTTATTTCCACAGCTGCTGGGAGGGGGGGGGGGGGATTATGAGTCTGAGACTGTCAAGAGTGTAAAATGGTCATTTCACATGAAATAAAAAAACCTTTAACGGGGTTATTTATTCGGAGTATCGAGCTGTCATTGCTCTCCATTGATATACAACGCGTTGTTTTCCTCTGTCACGTGGTTGAAACTGTCCCGCAGCAGCCGAATGTCTTTTATTTCGCTTTTTGTTTTCTAAATATCTGTAACATCGTCCACACACAGACTAATAGATGTTATATTTCAACTGAAACCCAAACTCCGCTCCGACAGGCACCATTGTGGCTCTATTTTTCTTGTTTCTTTTTTTAAGCCATCGTGAGTGAGCCAGCGTGAACGAGGTTTCCGGTTTAAAAATAAAAGCCCTTGAAAGCCGTAACATTTTATATATTTTTATTAAAACAAATGTTGCTGTGTTCACACAGTTCTCCATTTGAAAAAAAACGTATATCTTTAAGAGAAACCTTTTCTTACATATACATGCTATTATAATGTTGCAATCTTAATTCGCACTGCTTTGTTCACACAGTTCTGCATTCTACTATATTCAGTTTTTGTTAGCACAGTTTTATACATTTTTATTTCAATGTTTTCTTCTGTCTCGCATGCCAATAAATCGCTTTTAATTTAATTTAATTGAACGGAAATAACGTCTATGAAGAAGTGACTCTTACTTTTTGAAACGCGAGCTTTCGGCTTCCGGTCACACGCCGGCTAACCTGACTCATCTCTGAGGGAGCAACGGCGCCCTCTAGTGGCCGCGGCCGGAAGAGCCAACATGTCGCCTCAGACTGGTCCTGATGCTGCGAGGATGCCGAGAGCAGCGATATGAGGGGATTTACGAACGTAAAGCGTGCCGGGCACGTTTTATCCTGGCGCAGTCTCTGTGGCGCAATGGAATAGCGCGCTGGACTTCTAATCCAGAGGCTCCGGGTTCGAGTCCCGGCAGAGATGAGTCACTCTGTGTGCCACACGGCAGACCTGCGGTCACTTTTGTCCGTATAGGAACCGATGATGATGTTTTGGTTGCATCCTGTAATGGTCGTTCCTCAGTCTGCGAGACATAATGTGGTTGATAGTGAACATGTAACCATGCCGACCCAGCATCCTCCATCTTCCATATGAACCGTGTGTTCCCTTCTGGTTAATACAATTCAATTTATTTATTAAATGTCCATAGCAGGGTAAATAATCCCGAATAGAGTAAATTCATATTTAATGAAGTGTACTCATATGAGCCCGTTTGTTCTTTACTGATACCATCGTCTTATAGGGGCACATATACATGTTTTTATTTATTTTTATTAAAGGTTACATTTGATTTGTCTTGCTCTTAAAACGGAAAAAATAATTAGCTTTATTTAATCCTTCTATATTTTTCACTTCGGGCTCGATCTCTGCCGATGAAGGAGTTCTCAGAAACAAAAGAAGTAACATGCGGGTTAAAGATATCTTGTACAAAAACCTAATGTAAGTATTTTTTTTCTTTAGCATGTGACCATAATATTAAAATTTACAATTATAGTATTGGAATTAAATCTCACACACACACAATATGGATTTATAAAACATTATAGCTGCTTCCTGAGTGATGAATGAACCATTTGCCACTCGTGCACATACGTTATTACTGTGTGGTCCTCTTGTGTATTTACACTTGTGTCGGACTTTACATGGTGGACACAACATGTGAACGAAAGAAAAAGATGAACGTCTCCGGTGTGTGCGCATGCGCAAATATTTGTTTGACCCATTGTTCCAGTTGTGTCGCCCCGGTCCTCGACGCAAGGGGGCGCTCCAGCCCCAGCGTGTGCATCGCTTTCCCCTGGACGGAGAGCCATCAGCAACATCTGGAGCCTACATTATGTGACAGAAACGAGGACATGGTCCTTTTATTCATCATGTTGTTTGGGCAGTTGCTTCCCAGTGACGTCACTCCCCCCCCCCACACACACTGGATAGTTCATATGGAGGAATGGTGTCTGTGAATAGCCGCACAGCCCTTTTGACCGATAACTTCTTCATAAAGCAGAAAGTATCTCCTCTTAATTTCACCTTAAAGCTCCACGTGACATGATGTTATGTCCAGTGCCAACCGACCTTATTCATGCTATCCTATGACATCTCCATATATGTATCTTTAACGTGTAACATATGCATCATTCTTAAATGCAAATGATTAAAAAACAAAACAAAGATGGATACAGATGTGGAGGTAATTTAAGGTGAATGACATCACTGCCTCGGTGAACGACAGAAATCAAGCAGTCAACAATCAACAATGGTTATGCTCCTCTAAGCTGGTTTATTTCTCTTTTTCATCATGTATTTTTTGCCGCTGCTGGCCTGTGCAAGATCCAGTGGGAGAGGGAAAAAAGGGGGCAGTGCTGTGGTGCTGCTGACCTGAGAGAGAGAGAGAGAGAGAAAGAGAAAGAGAGAGAGAGAGAGAGAGAGAGAGAGAGAGAGAGAGAGAGAGAGAGATAGAGGAATGCTCCGTTAATAAGAATGTAACGTCAAGTCAGAGATTACACCGAGGACAACACCGGAAGTAGAGTATTGTAACGTTGGGTGACCTTTTATTTTATTGTATTTGTCAGGGGATATAAATATATAAAGTTTTAAAAACGTTATTCCTATTTTTTTTACTGTACCCGTTCCTCATATTATAGGTCTTAAATTGTTATATTATGATATATTATAGGAATAAATTAGAGTTCATGATTGGGATATATATATTATACATCATCTTTTAATTATATATATATATATAAATATATAAATATATATATAATATTTTATTTATATATATATATAATCTTCTAATTATTTTTGCATTCTTTCTCATTCATTAGAAGTTTCATCTCCCAAACACCTCCCCCTCTGTCCCCCCTGCTGAGCTGCACATCCACCGAGCCCTCAATAACAATGGGCTCCTCCACCCTCCCCCCTCTCTCTGTGACGACTGACCAGGTGAGAAGACAGCTGGAGAAACTACTCCAGCGCAGAGCTGAAGGTCCTGATGGCATCAGCCCCAGGGTCCTAAAGACCTGCGCCACCCAGCTGTCTGGTGTCCTGCAGCGCCTCTTCAACCTCAGCCTGAGGCAGGGGGAAGTCCCGGTGCTGTGGAAGACGTCGTGCCTGGTCCCTGTCCCAAAGAAGTCAACACCATCTGACCTCAATGACTACCGACCAGTCGCCCTCACCTCCCATGTGATGAAGGTGCTGGAGAGGCTGGTCTTGGCCCACCTCCGGCCGCAGGTGAAATCGTCGCTGGACCCTCTGCAATTTGCTTCCCAGCCTCATGTGGGAGTGGACGACGCCATCATCTACCTGCTGCAACGAGCTCAGTCGCACCTGGATGGAACCGGTGTCTCTGTGAGAGTCACTTTCTTTGACTTCTCCAGTGCATTTAACACCATCCAGCCACTGCTGCTGAGTGAGAAGCTGCAGTGGCCGTGGACGCGTCCACCATCTCCTGGATCACTGACTACCTCACAGGCAGACCACAGTTTGTCAGAATGGGCGTGTGCTGTCTGGAACGGTGGTCAGTGATGTTGAGCCCCACAGGAACTGTTCTGTCTCCTTCCTCTTCACCCTGTACACCAGTGACTTCCAGTACAACACGGAGTCATGCCATCTGCAGAAGTACTCTGATGATTCTGCAGTGGTCGGGTGTATTAGGGATGGACGGGAGGAGGAGTACAGGGCAGTGGTGAGTGACTTTGTAAAGTGGGCCGATGAGAACCACCTGCGGCTGAACGTGGCCAAGACCAGAGAGATGGTGGTGGACTTCAGGAGGAAGGCGACAGCTCCTACACCTCTGAGTGTCCTGGGAGTGGACATGGACATGGTGGAGGAGTACAAGTACCTGGGCGTCTCCATCGACGGCCGACTGAACTGGAAGGCCAACATCAACGCTGTGTACAAGAAGGGGAGGAGTCGACTCTTTTTCCTGAGAAAGCTTCGATCCTTCAACGTGTGCAGCAAGATGCTGGAGTTATTCTACCAGTCGGTTGTGGCCAGTGTGCTGCACTTTGCCATTGTCTGCTGGGGGAGCAGCATCGGAGCCGGTGACACCAGCCGTCTTAACAAACTGGTTAGGAAGGCTGGCTCCATCATCGGCTGCCAGCTGGAGCACCTGGAACAGGTGGTGGAGAGGAGGACGTTGAAGAAACTGGTGTCCATATTGGACAACCCGGACCACCCTCTCCACCACCTCCTACAGGGACAGAGGAGGACTTTCTCCAGACGTCTCCTCACGCTCCGCTGCCACAAGGACAGATACAGGAGAACATTCCTGCCGACGGCTATGAGGCTCTATAACAGTTCACCTCTTGCCAGATCGTAGTGCAATAACTGAATACTTACACTATGTTGATCTGCACTTCACACATCTCATTTGTTTGCACTACACACATACACACATTTCATTTCATTTGCTCTGCACTCATACACACACTTTGCTTTTTGCACTCTGTCTATATTTAATATTTTGTGTATTTGATTTGTCAGTGTTGTTGTGTGTTGTGTATGCATGTGTGTTGTATATTTACATATATATTTTGTATTTTACTTTTGTTTTACTTGTATACTTCTATATCTTTCATCCCTGTTTCTTATATTTTGTGTTTTGTTTTTACTCTTGTGTGTTGCTGCTACTGTCACGACGAATTTCCCCTTGGGGATTAATAAAGTATATATCTATCTATATCTATCTATCTATCTACAGAACGCCGTCTACACCTATAGTCGTTTCTGAAGAAAATGGTGTCAGGACAAAACCTGGCAGGGTTAATTTTTTATTAGAAAAAACTTATTCAACATGAATGTGTGATTTAGAAGAGAAACCACCTCACACACGTTGTCGAGGTTTGTACACGACTATGTCATAAATAAGTCAGTAAATGAAACATATCAAACTGTGCCCTGAAACCAATGTAATTATAATGTAAATACTACTTTAATTGCTAGTATTATATTATTACTGACTGGTTACAATTCCTCAAATTTCTTTCCCTATGTATAACCGTAACAACACTTTTATTTTGAAGGACATGACCGGACGTTTCCGGTGTCACCACTTCCAGCTTGCCGCCTCAGCGTAGAGCAGAAAACGGACCAGAGCGAAGAAGAGGAGAGAGAGAGAGGCGGAAAAGAAGAAGAAGAAGAAGCAGAAGAAGAAGCAGGGAAACGGTGTAAAAGCGGAGCCGGTCCGAGCCGAGCCGGGACACACGAGGGACTATTTTTTTAACGCATAATTACTCTTAAAGTGCGCAAACTCCCGCTTTTTGATGCTGTCCTCACGGAGGTCTGAGCCAATCACGGACTTACTGGTCTGAACCATGCAGAGGCTGCTGCTGCTGAGTTTGGTGTTGAGTTTTAAAACTGGTAAGGCTGCATGTCTCTCTCTCCTTTTCTCTCTCTCTCTCTTTCTTTAGCGCATAACACACGGCGCTGTGTGTGTGTGTGTGTGTGCGTGTGTGTGTGTGTGATGTGAGGCTTTTAAGGGGGAAAGGGAGACGAGCATATAACGTGATTTCATACCATTACCATATGAGCCGCAGCAATGGATCACCTTAAGGCGTGTGTGTGTGTGCGCGCGCGTTCGTGCACGTGCAGCATCGTGTGAGCGCGCTCGCCGCGTGTGACAGCGTGTCCGCACCGCAGCAGCCATTCGCCACACTTTCTCTTTTTTCTTCTCCTCCTTCTCCTTCTCCTTACGCGATCGTTGTCGCTCACCGCTGTTTGCACGCGTGTGCGCGACCGCGGGCACGCTTTTTACGACTGCGCGCGTGCACGCGTCCAACTTGAAACATGATTGGCGCGTGTGCGCGCACAGCGGCCGAGTGACCTTTTTTTGGTGTGTTTTTTTCTCCGGAGCGCATGACAGACCCGTCAGTGGCGTTTATTCCGGTTGAGGACGTGACGGGAATGACAGCAGCGACGCGCAGCAGCTCCTCCACGCTGCTCGCTGAGGGGTGAGGGAGCGAGACCCCCCCCCCTCCCCCCTCGTGGTGAAGGAAGCTTATAGAAATACTCCCCCCCCCTCTCTCGTGTCCTTGTGTCCTTTACCTGTGCGCTCCACTCTAGGCCCGTTTCCTCTGTGCTTGTCACAATGGGCACGATGAGGCGTGTGCACTTACCTACATACCTGTAGCATGTTGCTGGGAGACAGGAGGCTGATGGAGGAGGAGGAGGAGGAGGAGGAGGAGGACTGATGTCATCTCTATGAGCTACCTGTTTGATCGGGGCACATCTGTGTGTCGCCGTGGATGCGCCTCCACGGCAAACACCCCCCCCCCCTCCCCCGTCCTATTGTCTACCTCGACTGACCGGGAGCGTGCACGGCTCGCCAGTCGACCGCTCTAGGTGTGTGGGGGGGTGAAGGGAATGTATAGGGGAGCGATGATGTCACCGTGTCTGC
This sequence comes from Pseudoliparis swirei, assembly GCF_029220125.1. Classification (NCBI taxonomy): domain Eukaryota; kingdom Metazoa; phylum Chordata; class Actinopteri; order Perciformes; family Liparidae; genus Pseudoliparis; species Pseudoliparis swirei. The sequence goes on from NC_079408.1 coordinate 13,796,046, forward strand.
CAGGCTTTGTGTCGCTCAGCATCCACGGGCGCACGCCGCAACGTGGCGAGGAGCGGGCTCAGAGGCGCGTATGACACGATCTGGTAATATGTTGCCCAAAGCATCTAAAAAAAAACGACACACACACACACACACACACACACACACTCTCTCTCCACAGTGAACCCTTGCTACTGATACAGGCTGATGCCCTGTTTGTCCACTCACACACCATTCAGTCCACATGACTAGCTCACTGGCAGACGTGCGTAAACACACACACACACACACACACACACACAGGCTCTTTACGCGTGCGAGGCCACGTGCCTCATTGTCTGTGGCTGAACCGTTACGACCGTAGAGTCCATCGTTCCTCTGGAGCACAAAGGCGTGCGCTCCCCGAAGACGAGGGGCTGCAGAGCGAGCCGCACGTTGTTCAGCCAGACGCACAAACGGCGTAGTTTGTGTCCCAAATGTTGCTCTGGGCTTTAAAAAAAAAAAAAACAAAAGGGGAGCAAACAGGAGAGAGAGCCGGAGTTAACGTCGCCTCCCGAGAGTCGATCCTCGTCTCAGGTTTTTGGGAGCCTTCTCTCTTCTTAAGAGCTCTCTTATCTTTTCATTAGACGAGTAAAACAGTATTTCGTGGCCTGCAATTTGCCCCCCGTGTAATCGCTCCTCCTGCTGATGATCGGATGGTTATTAGTCGAACGGCTAATTAAAGCTTTGGTGAATCAGAATGTTTTTTTCTTCTTTTTTTCCTTCTTTCTGAAGTTATTTAGATTCAGCACGTCGAAGCCGTGATTGATTTAGCGTCGCTGTAGCCTCGTGTCCACACACACACACACACACACACACACACCAACCTGGCGGTACGTCCGCCATTAGCGCAGCGGTTAAACGTTACGGCGCGATCAAACACGCGCCCTCAACTTCCCTATTGAGCGGAAGCTTTTTGACTTGCGGTATTTATTGCACCCACACACAGTGGCGAGGGCTGGGGACCAAGGCCCCCAGTGCAGGTGTGCCATTTGTCACCCCCCCCCCCCCAAGGTCTCTTTTGTGTGGACGGAGGCCCGAGCCGTGAATCAGAAACCTCAGACGGATTCCTGTGTTTCAAGTCTCGCTGGAGTCAGATGCTTCAGGGGTGTGTGTGTGTGTGTGGGGGGGGGGGGGGGGTCTGTGGTCACCACTCCACGTTAATGTCTCTTAGTGGGCGGTAATAGTTGAAATAGCGATGAAGAATTAGGAGAGCCTCATAAAGGACCCGGCGCGACACTCACACACCGCGTTAAAACTGCTGATTTACTACATTTGACGCATTCCCGCCAGGAATTCTTCGTGACGTCGTGGTCTCGATGAATTCAACATTTCCCACTCTTGATATCTGATTCACACGCAGCGACTCCAGAGACCGCTCGTGCGCGAAGAAAAAAACCCTTTGTTTGTTTGTTTGTTTGTTGCTTTCTCCCCCAAAAAATCCTCTCCGAGAGCGAGCGGCGTGTTTTATGTCTCGAGAGAAGCGAGCCGTTACCGCCGGAGCCCATCTCGCTCTAACCAGATCCCTGTTTCATTAAGCTCGACGCAGGCCTGGAGAAATTAAAACACTAATGTTAGTTCCAAAAGGATGGATGTGGGGGGTGGTGGGTGGTGGGGGGCTGTAATAACCACTAAAACTGCTCTTGGGAGAACTGGTTCCTGCTCGTTTAATGGTGATGAGATATTTTGGCTGATGACGGAAGAAAAAAGCGCCACCGACGGAAACCGTCTCCGCCTCCTCCAACGAGGCTCTGGTGGATTCACGCTTATAGAAGCGCTCGTATGTTATACCTCCGTAAACCTTCTCCTCCCTCTCTCCGGGCTCGGCTTCTTTTAGTTTTGTTTTGTTGCAGATGTGGAGCGACACATCTGCAGCGAGGCAGAAAGTCTGTTTTAAATTGCGATCCCAGTGTGAGGGGGATGCGGCCCCGCTGTTAACACACGCACATTCGCCCTTTTCCCCCCCGAAAAAGCTTCTCTAATTGACATCAGCCACTGAGAAGCAATCAGGGAACCGGTCGGAGAGCTGCGTCTGGGGGCGGAGCCTGTGACGTCAGAACGTGCACCCGAGCCCCGTTCCTGCCACTCGTTGTTTTTTCCCCGCTCAATCGACACATTCTTGGCATTTCTGGGGTGTTTCGTCAGCGCGTGGCTCGTATGTTGGTTTCAGGGGGTATTCCGCTGGCCACGGAAGAAATGGCGCCCGATATCTCGTTATCGAACTCGCGCTTCGATGTATTCAGTCAGAAACCCGACGGCGGCGGTTCCCTCGCAGGATTTTTTTCAAGGCACCGTAACCTGATTGTGTTTGACAAGCCGGCGGCATCCAAGTTAGAAAAAGACGGAGGGAAACGAAACAAAACAAAACCGCACATCCCCTTAAAATATGTCGCCCCCCCCCCCCCCCCCCCCTTCATCACATCTGACCGAAGCCGTCGGCCTTGTTGTTGTTCCTGAACTGCTCGGCCACATTCTGCAGCGAGGACCGATTTGGGGGTGAAGGCCCACGGGGGCGGGGCGCGTTACCAAAACAAAGTAGTTGCTTGGAGGTAGGGGGGGAGGGGGGGGGGACAAAGAGGGCTATAGTCTTGCAGGGCAGGTGGGTGAGGCCTGATGGGTGATTATACTTTTTCTTGGGCGGGGGGAGTTGTTTAAAAGGTGGAAGGGGGTGGAGGGGAGGAGGGGAAGGCATTGTAGTATGGGAGGAGGGGGCGCTGGGTTGAAAAGAAAAGCGAGCCGGCCTGAGAGGAGAGAGAGAGAGAAGAGGACTACGAAGGAAGAGGAGGAGGAGGAGGAGGAGGAGGAGGAGCGGTCGGGAGGCCGGCGGCTGAGAGAAAGGGCCCATTACTCCAGCCCGGCTGCCTCCCCCAGCGGGGACAGTGAGGCGGCTCATTCAGGCAGAATACGGCGGCGGCGGCGAGATCCGGAGTGATTGAACATCTGAGGTGCCGGCCCAGCTACCCCCCCCCCCCCCCCCCGTCGAGGTTAATTGGCTTTAATGGCCGCCGCTGTTCACTTCTCTCGCTCGCCTCTCCCTCCCAAACACGAGCCTCCTCTCTGCGCTCCACAGTTCACTCTGGCTCCCTATCTGTCCCCTCCTGGACTTTCTCTTTTTTACTTCTTCTTCTTCTTCTTCTTCCTCCTCCTCCTCTGGCTCCCCACCCCCCTTCCACCATTACTTCTCCTTCTCTTTCCATCCACCCCTTTCTCTCTATCTCTCTCTCTCTCTCTTGCTCCCTCTAATAAGTTCCAGATGTGGTTCTTGCATTCCTCTGGTCGGTGGAGAGAGAAAGAGGAGAAGGAGAGGGGGTGGTATGAGTGGTGGGGAGGCGATGGGGGAGGGGACAGGAGGAGAGAGGCACATGAATTAAAACAGGGAGCGCATGATGAGGAAGAGGAGCCCGTGTACTGTAACACACACACACACACACACACGCTGTAAAAACATGCGCACACACAAGCAAAGGGGGGGGGGGATGGGTTCATATTTATATATATATGTTGAGAGTGTGTGTGTGTGTATGTGTTTAAGGGGATGGGGGAGGGGGGATGTCGGTCCTGTAACCTCAAAAGTTTTGGGACATTCTCCTCCTCCTCCGTCCCCCCCCCCCTTTTTCCTCGCCCCCTCCCTCCGCAGGAATGTGGCTGATGATGTCACTTCACTTCCACGCTCTCTCTCTCCCGGTCTCTGCTCCTCTACGGGGACAAGGGGGCGCGGGAGGCAGAGAGATTTCGACTCGCTCCATCCGTCTTCCCCTTTTCACGATAACAACATCAGGGTCAGCCGTCCGACCCAATCTGTTACGACTGTGGCGGGGGGGGGGGGCGGAAAGAAAAAAAAGCGCGCTCCCCGTCGCCGTGCACTGTAACCGCCCCCCGCGGGCTGAATAGTTGCGGACTGCAAATAATGAGCGAGCCGTCTCTCTCTCTTTGCGGTAATAATCGACGATGGCCTTGAAATCCAGTCACTTAAATCATGAGCATTATTTAGTCAAAGACAAAAGACCCCCCCCCCCCCCCCCCCCCCCGAGGCGGCGTACCTCAACTCCACGCCAGGCTTCGCCCGGTGTGCACGGCGAGTTGTTGCAACTTGATGGAAGATGTTCCGCATGGCTGGAAACATGTAGAGCGAGGGCCGGGATGTGCTGCAGTCACGGGCTCCGCTCTTCTTCTCTCGTTCTATAAACATGAACGGATTTGCTCTGTTCATCAACCGGAGCATTAGTTAGACAGGGCCGGGGCATCCCAACGTGGGGGGGGGGGGCAGGGGGGGGGGCCTCGCCCAACTGGGGAAAACCAATTTCTTTATGGACCTGGCTTTGGGGAGGGACAAAGGAAGTTGGAAGATGTAACAACTGTGTATGAACTCATTTTTAAGATATAAATATCACGAGAGTATTAAAAGCTGAAATCCGGTCGATGTTCGTCCCCATGCTCCGCTTATCAACCTCGGGGTCGGGACCCTCCAGGGGGTCGCGTGTTAAGCTCGCGGGGGTCGCCAGATGTTTGTGGAGGAAAAAAAAAGAATATACACATTTCAGACATGAGAAGAATTGTGAAAAAAACAAACATTTAATTGAGTTCACATTAGCCGAGGCCTGTAGGTGTGATCAGTTATTCTGGGGGGGGGGGAGGAGAGGGGGGGGGTCGTGACCGGATCGGAGCCTTTCAAATGTAAAATTCGACAATGCTCAACCCAGATTTAGCCCCCCCCCCCCACACACACAAACACACACACACACTCACTTTGCTTCCCAGGCCTTAAGTGTGTTTGCCATCCACAAGAGGAGCCAGCCCCCTCCTCAGAGCCACACAATGCAGTGGTGGCCATGTTGGCGGGGGGGTGAACATTACTTTGCTCTCGGAGGTCAAGGCCCCGGGGCTTTTTTTCATTGGACGGTTTGTGACAGGTGACACTGCAAGAACGCCACAGCACATACCAATAAAATTAGATGACACTGGATTGAATTAAAGCAGACCTTGAAGGAGGTGATTTATCGATGGGACGCCGTTTGTAAAATAGCCCCCCCCCCCCCCACCACCACCACCCGGCACGTTGGATTCCATCACCGCGCCGCGGATCGGCAGACCATCTGAAAGCTGTCACGGCTGACGGGCGCGGTTTACGTCTGCGTGCTCTGGTCACGTGGCCTTCGGAGGCGGCGCGGCCTTTAGGAACGGGTCGCTGCCCAGAATCAATGTGGTGGGGCCCGCCGCCTTGGACCATTGATTCGTTATCATATCGATTGTGCCAGTCGAGAAATTCTGCGGCGACCCCGGCAGCTTGACATGTATGTATCCATACATACATGTATACATACATATATCTATATGTATCCTCTTGATGCAGCTTATCCAGGGCCGCCATTGTTCGTCGTGGTCGCGGCGGAGGGTTCTTTGTCAGCCGCTCGGCACAAAGGCTCGTGGATTACGGCGGCGGGCGTATTCATGTGCCCGAAATGTGTCTGATGCCCCGTCCACGAATTATCATATTACCCACCACTGATCCTGGGGTTGCCATGGCCACTGTGTCATTGTGTCAGTGGTCCTCACTGGCTGTAGCTATGGTAACAACGTCTGTCACAGAGGTTTGGTACAAATAAAGCTCTTCAGATGTGAAACACACACACACACACACACAAAATGACAGGAGTGTGTGCGTTTTCAGGCACGCGGCGGCAGCAACAAAATGGACAGACAACGCTCTGAGACAAAGAATTATCTCCCTTCCTCGCCATTTCCAAATAAACTGTTTCCACGGCAACCATTTTGATAGTAACGGAGAGACGGAAGCAGCGGGAGGAGCGACGGAGGGGGAAAAGAGGCGGCTTGCAGGTGGAAAAGGTAGCGAAGGAAGGGAGTGAGGCCGGAGAGGTGGAGGGAGGGAGGGAGGGAGGGAGGAAGGAGGGTTGATCACTTCTAAGGAGGCGCTGGCCAGACAAAGGGGAGTGAATGGGGAAGGAGAAGGGGCCAGGCCACAAAAGAGATGAAGAAAGAGAGAGGTCGCTGACTGCTAGTAAGGAGGAGGAAGGCAAGGTAAGGTGACAGAGGAAGGGATCGAGCGGGCAGACAATGCGGCAAACAAAGGAAGGAGTGTGTGTCCTTCTCCTTCGCCCCTCGCTGCCCTCTCTCCTCCTCCAGGAGTCACCTTTGTGTTTGAGTGACACCGTGTCACGGAGCCAGTGGGACGCCTCCTTTCACTGCCGACGCCTCTCGCGCCTTCCTATAGCGCCGTCGCCACGGCGATGGGCCATTACGGCCGCCATGTCGTCGCGAGGAGGCTCAGGTGGTGGAGTTCCCACCGCTGGATGAATAGGGGCAGAAACAGCAGTACGCCGAAGCGCCGGGTCCATTGACACGACATTCATTCAAGAAACTTCTCTCTGTTATCAGAGCAAACTAAACATCTTTGGGCTTTGGGTTGTTAGTTGGAGAAGGGAAGCCAACGTGGAAGTGCCTTAAACTTGCATTCTTTCTAATGGCCGTCAAAGTCTCAGAGAGAATGACTTCCCACGTGAGTTATTACATTCACGTCTTCTCCAATACATGACAAATGATGTTCATTTAGTAAATTATGGTCCCGTTTAGAGTCAAATAGACCGTAGAGGACGCTTGAGGGCGTAGCGACCTTGTGATTGACAGGTCGCCGCCACCGCCGGGCCCAGCCGCTCTTCATCGAAGCTATTTGTCACATTTCCGTACACAAATGTATTCTTGCGCAATCAGTTGTTTACGTTGATACGACCTTCTGGTTGCAAGAAACCAAGATGGCGGCGGCGAAAATGACGAACTCTAAACTTCAAAACTGTCGTCCACAAACCGACTGCGTCCACTTCGATGATTCAGTCATGAAAATAAGCACACGGGAGGAAAAAAAGGCCACCTCAAAATGAAGTAAACAATTAAATCAATATAGGTTGTTTCAACATTAAACATTTGAATATAAAAGAGATGTAATATTTGGCTTTTCAGGATAAAAAGGTCTTGGAATAAGCTGGGAAAGCTAGTAACCTATTCTTCATTATTAGGATGTGTTGCATGTCATAATAAACCTGTAACTCAGTAGTATTAAGAAATATTTTATCACCAGGATATTCAAGATAAGATGTTATGAGACATTTTGGCAAGTAATTAGACGAATATATTTTTTGATTTACTTTATTACGTTTTATTTGCAGTGCATTACCTGCATGTCGAGATCATAAACACAATAGTGTCTACACCATGCACCCAGTCAGAATAATGTATATATGCTGCGTGCATAAATAATGCATGTGTACAATTACAATGCACATTGATTTACTGCTTCACAGCCTCACATCACAGCGTTTTAGGAAAACAAACAGCGGTGATCTTAACACCTTTTTCCTGAATAAATAATGAACGGAAGACGGGAGAACTCCTTTCGTGAAGGTCCTAAAGCTCCCCTGTCGGATCCGATGGACGGGCGAGACGTGCGCGTTCAGTCACATGCAGACAGCAGGGAGGGCGAAGTCAGTGCCGCATGACTCCCATGGCTGCAACTTTGTCCTGAAACAATGATGTCATCCTCCTCCCCGTTACACTTCACCGCCGCGTGTCTGTGGAACCTCGCCGTCTCTTTGTTCCCCTGCATCCCGCATCTCGTTTCCCAGCAGCCCCCTCCGTAACGCCGACACATCGGCCTCACGCCGCGGCGATATGGAATTAGACAGATAACGAAATCAATTTGCAGCGGATTGACTAACAGTGGAGAGAGAGAGAGAGAGAAATAGAGAGAGAGAGAGAGAATAGGGTTGGAGAGGGAGGATAGAGAGAGAAATAATGAGAGACCAGTGCAACCGCCTGACTATTAATTGGATAGGTGGAGGGAGGATGAGGTCATTGTCATTTTTTTCTTCTTCTTCTTCAGAAAAATGGGTGTACCGTTTTCCGGGGAGGATTTCATCAGACACACAGATGTACGCATGTGCTCTCACGGACACGCTCCGTACAGAAAAAAAACTAAATTTTTTTTTGGGGCCAGTTGCTTTCCACGTCAGCTGTTGCCATGGCGACGCACGTCTGTGATCCAGCCGAAGCGCGGGGATTGGCTGGAGAGGAGCGAAGGAGAGGAAGGCAGGTGGGGGGGGGGGGGACTTGGTTGGAGGGGTACAGAGGGGGTACGGGGAGGGCGCCAGACACAAAGATCCATGCATAACAATCCAGACAAATCTGATTTAATGATACCGAATGCCATCAGTGGACCTTTCCCAGAATCCTCTCCCTTCCCACCTCGTGTCCCGTCCCCTAGACGAGGCGAGCGTTGACATTCACCACCTAGCAGCGGGCCGTGAGCCAAATCGAGAAGAGCAGCACACTTGCTAAAAATAGCTCTGTCTTTGCGTGCGTTGATACCGTTTCAGCCGTTCACGGCAACACATTGGCGGTTCATTACCTCGCCGTTAAAACTCCATCGCGTGGAGGTGCTCTCGGACTAAATGGCCGTGGTGGTATGTTTCGGTGAGTCAGCCGGGCCGAGCTCTGGGCTTTGTGTTGGCGGTGCCGAGCCGAGGTTGGCGTCACGGCGTCTGCAGGGCTTGCCGTCCTCGTCCTCGGCCTCCAGCTTAATCCTAATCCCTTTCCAAACTTTGACTCGGACTTTAATCCGAGACTAAACTGAGACCCGTTCCCAACGGAGACGGGGATGCTGCGCCGCGGCGCTTCGGTCCGAGTCGCGGTGCAACCCATGTTCAGGAAACCGCCTCCACGTGACGATTATATGTTTGGGGTTGTGTTTGTATGTGTGTGTGTGTGTGTGTGTGTGGGTGTGTGTGTTGGTTAGCCAACGCGGTGAAGGTTAGGTCATCTACGCTGAATGTTTTTGTTAGTCCGTGTGTGTGTGTGTGTGTGCATGCGGTCATGGTCGCAGCTCTCGGTGACCGTGGTCTTCGTGTGGACCGGGTGCTCGGAGTCTCCCGCTGGCTTCTTGGGGCTCAGTGACTCAAGGAAATCAGGACACACTCTAAATTTGTCACTGCAGCATAACCCACATAACGAAAGAATACAAGCTCCCACACACACACACACACACACACACACACACACACACACACACACACACACACACACACACACACACACACACTCTCGTCCGTGCTCAGACTGCTCTCTGTGTGAAGATTTCCTTCTTTAAACACACACATACACACACACACGCGCATACACACACTCATGTTGACAAGTGTTAACTGGGAAATATGGAAATCAGAAGGCGATGAGCACATGTTTAAATGAGTCAGTGTTTTCAGTGTTTGTCTCTGCAGATTGTGTAGCCTCCACTCAGGGGTGTTCGGTTGGGATTATGTTTGTGGTTCACCGAGGCGGTTGAGGGAATACCTCCAGCTCGCATGTCGGAGGTGGTGGAGGAATGGATTTGCTTGCCCTGAGGCTATTGTCAAGGTAGCGTGGTGGTTTAAACCCAGCAAAACTCTCTTTACACCTATGCATGTATGAGAAAAGGCTCTTCTTGCTTTTTGAGATGGTAAAAATCCTCTCTGTTCATTCCAGTAACTAGTTTTGTTCGAATACTTTTGTTAGATTAAGCTGCGGACAGGAAATGAAAGCAAATTCAAGCAAAAATGAAAGCAAAAACAAAGAAATCCTACTGTCTCGAATGACCTTTTGTTTACGTTCGTCTTATGAACTACATTAATTAAATAACCGCGAAATTTTTTACATTTAAGTACCAGATTTCTCAGAAAAATCGTGGCAAAATAATCACGTGAGATGAGCAGCATCACTTCTGGAGGAAGCGGAGCATCACACACATCCTGAAGATATAGCATACAATAAATATGTAGTCTGTGTTTACAGAGGGGTCACGCACAATAACAAACATGCAGAGAACTCAGATCTATGGAGACTTTTAGCATCTTTCTACTCATTATTTGTATTTTTTTTACAGCCTGCACCTTGTTGCCAGCAGCAGCAGCGTGCAGCAGTTCTTTGACTAACCCGCCGTGCACGACCTCCCCGTCACCAAATGGCAGAGAGACAAAGATAGCAGCTATCTGCGGAGCATTTTCACAGCTAAAGAGACACAAAATGTCAAGAAAGGAAATACGTGCGCACCGATTTACTTTGATGAACGGAGAAATACTGCTGTGCACTTTCTGATTTCAGCTTCCCTCCCCAACGAGGACGAGCCTCTTTGCCGTGTTAACGCATCGTTGAACACGCCTCATGAAATAAAACTCACCAAAACTACCTCGGTTTGTCTTTCCACTGTTCCAATAATAAGAAACTCTGGTTAAAAGAAACCCTGAGTTCATCAAGTTAGATTTGAAACGCTTCGCCTGGACTCTTTGTGCTATTGGGTTAACAAGAAAGAGAGATGGAAATCCCCCCCCCCCCCTTTTGGGCCACACGGACATTTTGAAAGGCTCCGAAAACTCGATGTGTTTCTTTAAAACATCGAGTTTTCACGGCTAAATGAGCGACGACACAAGTTCGGGAAGCGAGCCACCGGACTTTGAGCCATGGCGGTCGCCGTCTGGGGAAAACACGCATTCCTGTGGAGTCAGTGTTAACGGTTAAAGTCTTTGTGAAATACAGGACATGGTTTTCCCAACTCTTCAGAGCCAAGTGTTGTTGTTATGCTTGCTTTGTTTATCTTATTAATCCAGTTCATTTGGGTGATCCTCAGGGAGCAAATTAGGGGCCTCTTATTATTACATTTGGTTCAGTGCTAAATTATTCTCGGTATGCACGCTGCAAACCTCCATCTGCATCCGATTCCCTTTCCACCGTGTACCCTCGCACATCTCCTTTGTCCTCGGAATATTAATGCGCCGCACTGTCAGAAGCCATTGTTATGATTGGTAAGGAAATCTTTGTGCATGACTGCGTTCCTTCGCATTAGCGGGCACGTTGTACCTTTGCAAATCGCACCGAATCTGACACGATAGGGGGGGAGAGTGCACGGCCGTGTACGGCGGAAAAAGAGAAGGGGAGGACGTGAGAGATGGAGGACCGAGGGTCACGACGGGGGAGGCGAGAGGTGGGGCTCGGAGGAGGCATATGGCAGTTGTTAAAATAAATAGTGATAGAGAGAGAGAGAGAGAGAGAGATGGGGAACCTTCAGTAAAGCGCTGGAGGGCTCAGAGGAAGAAGTGTGAGGGAATGAAGGAGGGAGTGTACGGAAAGGAGGGGGGGGTGGAACAAGTCGAGAGGAGAGGACAAGTGAGAAGGAGAGATGTAAATGGTAGGAGGTGAAGGGAAAAAAGTGAGAGAAGAGAGAGAGACGGGTGAGGGTGGGAGATTGAAAAAGAAAGGGAGAGAGAGAAAGTGCTGGAGGGGTGATATTTAATGTGATAAATGAGTTGTGACAGTTCGCCTCTAACCCCCTTCCAACCAGCGCGGAGGAGGAGGAGGAGGAGGAGGAGGAGGAACACGGAAATAGAAAGCATTACGGGTACAAGGGACATATACAACATTATATATGTATATAGAAAGAAGGAGGGAGCGTACAGCGTACACGCTGTCGTGAAAGAGAGCAAGAGAGGGGGGAAATCAGCGCAGGCAAAAAGGACATTCATAGACGGCACTATGGATGTACGGAGTGACGGAGGCCAGAGGGGGCGCACACAGAGAGAGAGTTGGGGAAAGGACATACACCATCATCGAGGGAGAATGGAAGGAGAGAGGTAGTGGCTGAGGAGGTGTGTGTGTGTGTGTGTTTGGGGTTCATGATCTACTGTAGGAGATTCTGGGAGAGGGGAGAGATAAACGAAAAAGCCAGGGACGATGCAAAAGCCTCCGCGGCGACGACGTCCTCCCCTGCTTTTGTGTCATGTCTTCAAGGGACGGCTAATTACAAGTTGTCATCGTGCGGCGTGGAACAATAGCGCGTGGGGGGGGGGGGCTTCCTCTTGTTTCTCCTCATATCAGACTTGGCGGTCGGCGGGCCGGCCCTGCGACCGGTCTGTGGAAGTGGACTACGGACCAGAGGGGGGTGGGGGAGAGGCTCGTAGACAATGACAGCCACTGTAGTTTTTTGGTAGTGGACTGGAAGCCTGGGAGATGACTCATAGGGAGGAATGAAGAAAGGGGAGAAAGAGAGAGGGAGACGGGGGAGGGAAAGCCAGAGAGTTTTGAGTAAATAAAAGTCAGGAGCTAGAAGAAAAGGGAGGGGGGGGGGTGAGAGACCCAATGGCTGAAGTGTCTGATCTCACAGCGCTTGTCTCCTCGTCTCCTGACTCAGCGTTCACCACCTCTTCGTCGTCTTCCCTCGTTCTCTTTCTTGTCTCACTTCTATTCTGATCTCCTCTGTTTTTTCCGCGACGCTCTTCATGGCCTGGAAGTCAACGTGTGATCAAAGATGGCGTTCCCGTTTACTTTTTCCGAGGGGAATGCAGTTTTCAATCAATTAGCCATAAAGCCACGGAGCAGAGGCGATGACACGCTCTGTGGTGGTGAATGTCTACATCAGTGGTGCTCAAATATGTTTTCAGCCAAGTACCCCCTAACTCGCCATTGTTGGTTAAATACACAGTGCTGTGCCATCAGTGTCTGATTTAATATGGAATATATACAATTATGTTCATGAAATTACACTTTTATTCTATTTTGAATTTTTTTTTTAATGGATGCTCATTTTAAATATTTTCTTTACAAATCTCACATAGCCTTCACATACTGTACCCCCATTGAGAACTACTGGTCTACAAGAGTGGTTCTCAAATGGAGATATGTGTACTCCTAGGGGTACGTGAAGGTCCTCTAGGGGGTACATGAAGGTCCTCTAGGGGTACATGAAGGTCCTCTAGGGGGTACACGAAGGTCCTCTAGGGGTACATGAAGGTCTTCTAGGGGGTACATGAATGTCCTCTAGGGGGTACATGAATGTCCTCTAGGGGTATGTGAAGGTCCTCTAGGGGGTACATGAATGTCCTCTAGGGGTACATGAAGGTTCTCTAGGGGTACATGAAGGTCCTCTAGGGGTACATGAAGGTCCTCTAGGGGTACATGAAGGTCCTCTAGGGGTATGTGAAGGTTCTCTAGGGGTAGATGAAGGTCCTCTAGGGGGTACATGAAGGTCCTCTAGGGGTACATGAAGGTCCTCTAGGGGCACATGAATGTCCTCTAGGGGTACATGAAGGCCCTCTAGGGGGTACATGAATGTCCTCTAGGGGTACATGAAGGTCCTCTAGGGGGTACATGAATGTCCTCTAGGGGTACATGAAGGTCCTCTAGGGGTATGTGAAGGTTCTCTAGGGGGTACGTGAAGGTTCTCTAGGGGTAGATGAAGGTCCTCTAGGGGGTACATGAAGGTCCTCTAGGGGCACATGAATGTCCTCTAGGGGTACATGAAGGCCCTCTAGGGGGTACATGAATGTCCTCTAGGGGTACATGAAGGTCCTCTAGGGGGTACATGAATGTCCTCTAGGGGTACATGAAGGTCCTCTAGGGCAGGGGTTAGGAACCTTTTTGACTGGGAGAGCCATAGAAGCCAAATATTTTACAATGTTTTTCATTGCGAGCCATATAATATATTTAACGTATAATAAATAAAATATGTCCTGCTTTTAATGCGACTTCTGGTGCTGCTGCATGATGCTGCGGGGGGGGGGGGGGGGGGGGGGGGTACGTGAAGGTCCTCTAGGGGTACATGAGATTTGTTTTAAATATATTTTATATGAGCATCCATTTAAAAAAGCCTTTGAAAATATTAAAATACATATTCAATCAAATATTCGTGTAAGTTCATAAACTCAATTGGATATATTATATGTAAAATGCGGTGTGTTTTTTCAACCCTAAATGCTCTGCAGTGGTCAGGGTACACAGAGGCTACATAACTCAAAAAGGTTGAGAACCATCGGTCTACAAGAGCAAGTAGCGAGAATGAGAATGTCCCTCACGTTGTCCCGCCCTCTCTCCCCTCTCCCCACCCTCTCTCCCTCTCCAGTGTGGACGGCGAGGTTCTCTCAGGAGCCGGCAGACCAGTCGGTGGTGCGGGGCCAGAGGGTGATCCTGTCCTGTGTCGTCTTCAACTACTCAGGCATTGTTCAGTGGACCAAAGATGGCCTGGCTCTGGGCATCGGAGAGGACCTCCAGGGTAAGACATCATACTCGGGCTCCCTCCACCCTGCTCCGCATGTGACTAAGATGCCTTTTTTCGCCCACGAAGCTGATGCTGATACTTTCGGAGTGGAGCTGCTGATGGGGGAACGTTTTATCTCGGCTGTAGAATTATTATTATTCAAATTTTGTTTTCTTCTTTAAACCGCGAGGACGTCTCACGGCACTTTTTTCCCCGAGTGCGCCGTGGCGACACATGTTTAATGTATAAAGCCCGTGCTCACAGGGCGTCTGCGGCAACATCTGCAGACCAGTGCTGCGCTCTGGAACTGAGCTTAAAGTGAAGCACGGGCCGCTGAGGGCCCCCGCGTGACATTCATGGACCAAGCATTAAAAATTGACCCAATTTGAGACCCAACTAAAAAAAAATAGAAATGCACAAGCAGCACTGTGACAGCATGCAGGCGAGCTAGAGTGCTGATACCCAGTGATTCTCAAGCGGGGGCTCTTGTACCCCGAGGCGAACTCCTGCAGCAACCAGGAAGCAGACCAACAGCCGACAGCGAGCAGCTCTGCATCGGGTCCCGCTGGGCTTGAGCTTATTATCACCACTAAAGTACCAGGATGGGCTGCACAGGGCTCATTTCTATTTCCAAGCCCTTACCTACAGTACATTTAAAAAATATATATATATATATATATATATATATATCTTTATATATATAAATGTATATATATTAGTGCTGTGAAAAATAACGCGTTAACTCAGTTAATTCAATTACAGGTTTAACTAGTTTTTTTTTTAACGCATTTAACGCATGCGCAGAATGAGCTCCCAATCCGTCTGTTGTTGGTCGTCGGGACGAAAAAAAAGTCACTTGCAAAATGAGCTTCCAATACACCACTTCAATCTGAACTCTGTCCGCTCTCATGCAGACGGTCTGTTCATCGGTAATGATCCTTCCGCAGGTTCACCTACGGAAACCTTGTTACGACTTTTAATTCCTGTAGATAAGGGTCTCAACACGTCGATCGCGACCTGCCAGTCGATCGCGGCGTAGTGTCGGTAGATCGCATGACATTAAAGAGATTGGCCCGCCCGCTGACATGTTCTCTAGAGCACGTCTTTGTTCTTTTATTAAACTAAACGTCTGTTGTTGATCGTATCTCCACAGCAGCATGTCATTTCTGTCTCTTCGCGTTGCGTTAACACTTATCGATCTCCGTCTGGCGCGCCACAGAGCTCCGTCTTGCGCATCGACCGAGCAAAAAAAGTCACTTGTCAATGTGTCCACCTTTAGATTGTATCATGGTGGAGTTAATGGTTGACAAACAAGAGAAAAATGCTCTGTTTAACCCTCCTGTTACCTTTACATTTCCGAACATATTTTACCCTCGGGGTCAATTTGACCCCAGCAATTAAAACCTCCAGAAAATTATTAGAATTAATATTGCTTCCCAAGTTTAAGTGTGAGGTACTTTATGTTTGTTTGTTGACTACCTAAATAGCCCTTTAAATAAATAAAAAAATTGATAATTCTGATATGTTTGACACAGTGAAAAACAGCCTGGGGTCAAATTGACCCCAAAGAACACCGACATTAAACATTGAATGGGGTCAAATTGACCCGAAAGGTAACAGGAGGGTTAAACATTCTGTTTAGAATGAAGATGTATTAATGTTCCATATGGAAGAAAACTGCTAAATAACTGCTGAGTTGCAGCACCATTGTATAGAAGAATGTATAAATGTATATATCCGTCTTTTGTCATAAATCTCTATGTTCTCACAAAATATACCGAGAATATCGGTAATATGTGATTAATCATGATTAATCCACAAAAACCTGTGATTAATCCGATTAAAAATTGTAATAGTTTCACAGCCCTAATATATATATATATTTATATATATATAATAATAATACTATATATATATATATATATACACTACTGTTCAAAAGTTTGGGGTCACGCAGAAATTTTTGTGTTTTTCATGAAAACTCAGACTTTTATTTATCAAATTAATTGCAAAATTAATGTAAAACAAAGTCAAGACATTGACATGGTTAGAAATAATGATTTATATTGTATATATTAATGTTGTTCTTCAAACTTGTGGCTGAAGGAAGGCCAGTTTTATAGCTTCTCTCACCAGCATAACTGTTTTCAGCTGCGCTCTCATAAAAAGGTTTTCAAGGGTTTTCTACCCCTCCGTTAGTCTTCTAAGGCGATAACACAATATACCATTAGAACACTGGAGATGGGCCTCTGTCAAGACTTCATTAAACACTTGCGGAGAATAGTCAGTTAATTAGACAATTCAAGTGATTTGTTTAATTTAATAGTATACTTTTCATGATACAGTTCTAATATTTAAAAATAGGATATTTGAGTTTTCTTAAGCTGTATATATTTAGCAGTAAATAATTGAATAAAATAGTCTTGGATGAGCCGACCGCTATTTCAGTTGATTTGCAGATGAATCCAGTGCTTTAATGCAGATTTTTCTTTTAATTGCGTACGAAAATAAAGAACTTCATGCATATTCTAATTTTCTGAGACAGTCCTGTATATAGGCCAACTCCTGAGATGGCCCAGGCTATGTGGTGTTTTGATGGGAACTGTTCACTATAAATGAAGCAGCCATCCAGCTTCTAGCCCCAGGACCAGGGCCCTTCCAGTTCAACAGAATTGCTTGCCCCTCCTCATTACGGACCTCCAGTAGCTACGGACCTTGTAAAAGCCACCCCCAAAGAACTGGGCGTGCGTGGAGGCTGGAGGCGGGATGGCCACCAAACACACACCCAAGGCTTTTTCTGATCTTACCAACGTGAAGTCTACAGCAGAAAACTCCTGGGGAGTTGCAAGCGATCGACGCCGGGTTGATGACTCTGGACACTGGAAACGGACCCACAAATCTCGGAGCCAGTTTCTTTGAGGTTACATTTGCCCCTAGCCTTGGTACAAACCTTGGCCTGGAACCTGGATCACCCGGTTAAGTGGAAGGATGGTCTTGGGCTCTACCGCAAGTGGTTCGGGATCGTAAAAGACGAGACAAAGCATCGGGTTTTGATTCTGAGACCCGGGACGAAAAGAGAGTGTGAAGTTGAATCTACTAAAGAAAAGTGTCCACCTGGCCTGACGGGAGTTGAGACGCTTAGCCTTTCTTATATATTCTAGATTCTTGTGATCTGTCCAGACTAAAAACGGTTGCTCTGCACCCTCTAGCCAGTGTCTCCATTCCTCGAGGGCAGCTTTTACAGCTAACAATTCCTTGTTTCCCACGTCATAATTCCGCTCTGCCGTTGTCAACTTCCGCGACAGGTAAGCACATGGATGCATCTTGTTGTCTTCTGCAGAACGTTGAGACAGTACTCCTCCAATTCCTCATTGGAAGCATCCACCTCGACCATAAACTGGCGCTGGGGATCTGGAATGGTGAGTATGGGAGCTGAGGTGAATCTATCTCTGAGAAGTTTGAAAGCAAGATCCGCCTGGGGTCCACTTGAAGGAACCTTAGGAGAAGTCAGAACATGCAGAGGAGCAGCAACAGAACTGAAATTCTAATAAACTTCCTATAGAAGTTAGCAAATCCTAGGAACTGCTGAACCTTTTTCCTGGAGTCTGGTGTGGGCCACTGGGATACTGCACTGACTTTCGCAGGATCCATTTGGATATGATTAGGTGAGACTATGTATCCTAAGAAAGACACCTCTTCTGTGTGGAACTCGCACTTCTCTGCCTTGACATATAGCTGATTATCCAGTAGTTTCTGCAAAACTTGGCGGACATGGTTAACATGAGATTTAGCGTCTGGGGAGAAAATCAGTATGTCATCCAGATACACAAACACTGAAATATTCAAGAATTCCAAAACCTCATTCACAAAAGCTTGAAAAACAGCCGGTGCATTGCACAGTCCAAAAGGCATTACCAAGTACTCATAGTGACCATTCTGAGTGTTGAATCCAGTTTTCCACTCATCCCTTGTTTTATTCTAACCAAGTGATATGCATTTCTTAAATCCAACTTGGTGAATATCTTGGCCGTTGAAGCAGTTCAAAAGCAGATGACATGAGTGGCAGAGGATAGCGGTTCTTCACCGTAATGTCATTTAGTGGACTGTAGTCTATGCAAGGTCTCAGAGACCCGTCTTTCTTTCCCACAAAAGAATCCGCTCCGGCTGGAGACGATGAAGGACGGATAATCCCTGATTTGAGTGAAGAGGAGATGTATTCATCCATTGCTGTTCTCTCAGGTCTCGAAATCGAGTAAAGTCTCCCTTGGGAATGGGGGCTCCGGTAAGAGAACAATGGGCTAGTCAAGATCACGGTGAGGAGGTGGCGACAAGGCTTTAGACTTGTTAAACACTTCTTTTAAATCATGGTAACAGGAAGGTACCTTGTGTAGATCAGGATAGTCAGGGTGATCTATAATGATCCTACTAGAGTCTGTTGGTGCATTAACAGGTTGCGAAAGTTTACACCTGCCCTTACAATCCTCTCCCATTCCTTAACTTTCCTGAAGGCCAGTCTATGTGAGGATTGTGGATCTTCAGCCAAGGAAACCCCAAAATAATCGGGTGCTGAGTCGACTCAAAAATATGAAATTGCATGCTCTCGGTATGGTCCTTATTTATAGTAATCCGTATGGGCTCAGTGCAATGGGTAACTGTGAACAACAAGCGGCCGTCTAAGGCACTGGCACTAACAGGATGAGATAGCGGGACAGTTTTTATTTTTAGCTGTTTGACTAGGCCCCAGTCTATAAGGCTTTCGTCAGCCCCTGAGTCTATTAACACACCCTGGTCAAAGGTCTGATTGTTAATACAAATGTCTACCTGAGTAACAGGTCGAGGAGGGAAGTCTGCGGGAAACTTGCTCACCAGCGCCCTCCTTTTGACTGGTGAGCACGATCTTTTCCCGGGCATGAAGCGAGTTGATGACCCGGCTGGCCGCAGTAGAAACAGCAACCCTCCCGTAGACGGCGCTGCCTCTCCTCCAGAGAAAGCCTGGTTCTTCCAAGCTGCATGGGTTCCCCGGAGTCATTCGGAAGTGTAGTCCTCTGATGGTCCGGTAACATGAGCTGGAAATCCTCCGCTGGCGGCGCGACCCTCCGAGGCGAATTCTGGAAGCTGGGAATAACATCTCGGTTGCGTCGACGCTCCTCTCTCTTTCGAAGACGGTTATCGATCCGGATGGCCACAGCGATGAGGATTCCAGATCCCGGGTGTCTCCAGTGGAGCCAGCTGGTCCTTTATCGGTTGCGAAAGTCCTGTCATGAAGGCGTCACGAAGAGCCGGAACATTCCATCCGCTGTCCGCTGCTGCTGTACGAAACTCGATGGCATAATCAACCACCTGACGGTTGAGCTGACGTATTTGAAACAGTCTTCTGCTGGCCTCCGTAGCAGGCGATGAGTGGTCAAAAATGCGCCTCATAGTCTCTATGAAATCGGCCAATGAGTAACATAGTTCGGTGTCTCTAGACCATTCTGCAGTAGCCCAGGCTGCAGCTCTTCCCGTTAAATGAGACACAATAAACGCCACTTTACCATGCTCAGATAAAAAAGCTGCTGGGTTGTGTTGAAAATGCAGATCACACTGTACCAGAAAGGCTCTGCAATTCGAAGAGTCTCCGGCAAATCTCTCCGGAAGAGCCAGCCGTAACGGGGAGGAAACAGCCTGACCTGGGTCGTCAGCTGGAGTATTGACAGGCAAATTCTCAGCTGTGGATGACGTCACCGGAGGAGCAGTCTGTTGATGAGTGAAAAATTATTCATTTGGGCAACCAGTTGTTGCATCTGTGTAGATAATTCTTCCTGAACCCGGCCTGGCGTCCTCTCAGCTCTTGTATTTCCCGGCTGACTTTGTCCAGTTTTTCCTCGTGATGAAAAATCGTCACGCCCTGTACCGACAGAGCGGCGTGAAACGTTCTTGGGTCGGCTGGGTCCATAATGTGGTCAGTTCGTTCTGTTACGATCTCAGACACTTAGGAAGTAGGACCCAATTGCACGACCCGGGAGGCAGAGATAAAGTATTTGTAAGTACTTTATTTTTCGGTTCTGCAGTGAACAAAATGAAAGCGCTCACGTAGTGAGGGATCAAAAACTTTTCAAGAGCACAACATAACCCGACCTGATCATGGCAAAAGACCAGACGAACTGACAAGGAACACTGGGAGACAGGGGAATTTAAGCACATGGTAACAAGACACAGGTGGGACCAATCAGGGGCGGGGCTGACACTGATGAGCATAGGAGACAGGTGTGATGACAGGTGAAAACAATCAGGAAGCCTGGAATGAGAGAAAGCTAACATAAATGACATGAACCTCTCTAGCATATCTGTCGGTGCACAACAGCGTGTGTGTGTGTGTGTGTATGTTTGTGTATGAGGCTCTGTCCCTCTGTGTGTCCCCACCCCCCCTGTACTCTGGGCTTTTCATACGCTTTCTCGCTCTCGACATTTCACATGCAAATGGACGTATATACAAAGCACACACACATACACACACACACACACACACACACACGGGCACACACACACGCATGGAGAAACAAGGACACACAAGGTTAGGCGGGCAGCCAGCTCGGTTCGGGCGCTGCACATGGAGACGACGTAGCGAACTTCACATGCGATCTACGTCCGGGCAGCGAACACCAATTCTGCAGCACGGACCGGAGTCGACTTGAGTCCTCTAAAACGCTGCTGTCATAATGCATTCGTCTGTTCCCCCTGCTGGTGAGAGGGAGAGAGCATGGACGCCACCTATTGGCGAGAATGTACAGCGATGACACAGCTGGGACGTGTGGCGGATGGGGGAAGGGAGAGGAAGGACCGGGGAAGCTGGGCTGCGTGTGTTTGAGTGCGTGTGTGTGTGTGTGTGTGTGTGTGTCGTGCAATCGAGTGAATTGTATCTTTGGACATGCATGTTGCGTGTGTGAATGTGTGTCACGTGACCACGCATCTCTCCTGTGTAATTTTTGCTCCATTCATGACCTGATGTCGTCTTATCAGCATAAACCTTCACGCGGTGTCACATGATACTTTTAATTAAAATATGATAAGACCACATGTACCAATCGGCAACAACACAAATGTATCATTTGTTTTTTGTTTTTTGACATGTGTGTAACTTTAAATCTACATCGTAAACCACCAATGGGCCCAGAGTGGATCTTGTGTGTGTGGCCCTTTAAGGATGTGTTACTGTGTCCGTGTCCCAGCCTGGCCCAGGTACCGCGTGCTGCGCATGCAGGAGTTGGGCCAGTACAACCTGGAGATCCTGTCCGCCGACCTGTCTGATGACTCCCTGTACGAATGCCAGGCCCCCGACGCCGCCCTGAGGTCCAGGAGGGCCAAACTCACCGTCCTCAGTACGTTTGAGTGCACGACGGACGGCATTTAAAAGCGCGTGAGACGCGGCACGTGTTTTTTTGTCTAACGCTCTCCCCTCCGGCTCCAGTCCCCCCAGACAACCCCGTGATCGACGGGGGTCCGGAGGTGTTGCTGAACGCGGGGGAGTCCTACAACCTGAGCTGCGTGTCTCGAGGGGCCAAACCGCCTTCGGTGATCGAGTGGCTGAAAGACGGCCTCCCCGTGGAAGGAGCTGCCAGTACCACCGTAAGTCCCCAAATACAGACGCCGCATTCACACGGGACTTGTGTACAGCATCGCATCTGTTTGGTAAATGTTTGATCGACGTCTCTCCTCCCCCCCCCCGTCATCAGGAGGTGCTCCCAGACAGGAAGCGGGTGACCACGCGTAGCTACCTGCCCATCCAGCCCGTGGACTCCGACACAGGGAGGAACTACAGCTGCGTCGCCACCAACCTGGCGGTGCCCACCGGGAGAAGCGCGACCGTCACCCTCAACGTTCACCGTGAGTGTTATTATTGCATTCGCCAAAATAAAAAATATATATCTATATGTGCACGTTCCCACTGAAAAAGAAGAACGGGGACGTAATACACTACCGTTCAAAAGTTTGGGGTCACTTAGAAATGTCTTTATTTTTCAAAGAAAAGCACTATTTTTTCAGTAAAGATAACATTAAATTAATCAAAAATACACTCTCTACATTGTTAATGTGGTAAATGACTATTCTAGGTGGAAACGTCTGGTTTCTAATGAAATATCTCCAGAGGTGTATAGAGGGCCATTTACAGCAACGATCACTCCAGTGTTCTAATGGTACATTGTGTTTGCTAATCGCCTTAGAAGACTAATGTCTCATTAGAAAACCCGTGCAATTATGCTAGCACAGCTGAAAACAGTTATGCTGGTGATATAAGCGATACAACTGGCCTTCCTTTGAGCTTGAAGTTTGAAGAACAAAATTAATACTTCAAATATTAATCATTATTTCTAACCTTGTCAATGTCTTGACTATATGTTCTATGAAATGTTCAATTCATTTGATAAATAAAAGTGTGAGTTTTCATGGAAGACACGAAATTGTCTGGGTGACCCCAAACTTTTGAACGGTAGTGTATATCACAATATGTAATAACTACACGACCCGGCTAATTACCACGCGCACACGTGTGTTTTTTTTACACAGCGTCGTATTTTGACACATGAAACGTCTGCCAGCCGCTGAATGTTTCAGAGCTATTACTAAGTAATGCACGGTGGCCATTTTGCATCAAACCATCTCCAGATTGCAGCAGCATATATTAGATGCAGTCAGGCTGCTGTCGTGTGACTCTCTCTCTTTCTCTCTCTCTCTCTCTTTCCCTTCCAGACCCACCGACAGTGACCTTGTCCATCGAGCCTCGCTCTGTCCTGGAGGGAGACAGAGTCACCTTCACCTGCCAGGCTCAAGCCAACCCTCCTATTATGGGCTACAGGTCTGCCTGCATACACACAAAACATTTTCTTTCACCTTTTGGTTCAAAGGGGGTGTGCGTTTTTTAAAATTGTGTGTAACACTTGAACCCCCAGTTGGGCCAAAGGCGGCGTGGTGCTGCAGGGCGCCAGGGAGAGCGTGCTCACCACCAAGGCCGACCACTCCTTCTTCACCGAGCCCGTCTCCTGTCTCGTCTTCAACGCCGTGGGAAAGACCAACGTCAGCATCCTGGTGGACGTCCACTGTGAGTCACACCACGCTCATCCCGTTCTCTGGCCACGGCCCACGTTACTCACTACAGTCTGGAGTCGGAAGGATGAAACACACACATACAAAACTCCTCTCTCTCTCTCTCTCTCTCTCTCTCTTCCTCCGTTTCTCTGTCTCCAGTCGGTCCAATTTTGTTGGTGGAGCCGCTGCCGAAAACGGTCGACGTCGACTCCGATGTCACCCTGAACTGCAAATGGGCCGGAAACCCTCCGCTCACACTCACCTGGTTCAAAAAGGGCTCGAACATGGTAAGCAGCTCACGCTTCCCTCTGTTCTTGTACTCACACTATATTTCTACGGTTCATTCTTCTCCCGTGTTTACGAATGCATTCGCAAGGCGTCTTTCTTCTCTTTGTTGTTGTTGTTGTTGTGTAATTTATTCAGTCAATCATTTGCAATACAATATGATCATATATAATATAGAAAACAGAAAGACTGAAAAGGCATATGCAGAAGCAACAATGCTTATATAATCCGATCCTAAATTATTATTATCAATTAAATCTGATAATTAAGATAAAATAAAGAAAAAGAATAAAGAAAAAAAAAATATATATATACGTATGTATATATACATATATATACGTATCTGTATATATATGTGTATATATATATATACATATTTATATATATGTGTATATATATATATTTATATATTTATATTTATACATATATATATATTAATATATATATATATATATTATATATATATATATATGTATATATAGGTATGTATATGTATTTATATATATTTTTGGCCTCTTTTGATTTAATTTTCTTTTCATTTCAAGGTCAGATGACAATGACTGGAATAAATATCGCCATGAAATGATATATATAAATATATATTGATGTATATAATTGACTGCGTACAGTAGCCAGAAGCTAAATACATGACTAATAGGTGTACGTCAACATCAAACAGTGTTGCCTCGACCACCAGCTATTACACTACAGTTTGGGGGTTTGGGACTAGAGAGCTCAGAGAACTAAAGACGGCGGTTACGGCGCGTTGAAGGGAACCTGCCTCTCACACGCCTCCGCCTATCTAATCGGTCGTGCTCAGGTATCTCTTTCTCTCTCGGCGGTTTCACATTTAGCCGTCGTTTTCCCACAGCTAATTCTCCAATAGATGTGGTTGCTAGGCAACTGCGAAACCTTTGTGGCGGGTTAAAAGCCTATGTGCATAGTTTATATTGTTAACCAGTTCGGGTCAGAGTGGTAGAACAAACACACCCGGATGAGGAGGCCAGACGTGCAAATACGCACCAACATGTTCCGATAACAAGGCGACCGTCACATTAGCCCCTCCTACTTATGGCCATGTGGCCTTTAATTTTGTTCATCCCCAAATGTGTCTTGTTTATACGTGTGTCCTTTATTTCTCTCGCTCCCCCACAGGTTCTGAGTAACAGCAACCAGCTGTACCTGAAGTCGGTGAGCCAGGCGGATGCCGGCCAGTACGTGTGCAAGGCCATCGTCCCGCGGATCGGAGTCGGGGAGACGGAGGTCACGCTCACCGTCAACGGTCAGAAAACATGCTCGCAGTTTATTTATGTTTCACTGCCTGTAGATACAAATCATGTGCTTTCTAAAAGGGCAGCTTGTGAGGAATAAAAATATTTTTTTAAAGGAATGTTATATGTACAAAGTGGCGGCCATTTATTTGGGAAGGTCGATGTCTTTCAGCAATAAAAAGGATGGGTAAAAAAACACCCGTCTTTTGTTTGTGTTTTTTCCCCCGTATGGACGTGTGCATTAATCTCGTTTCTCTCTCGTGTTGGACCAATGCAGGTCCGCCTATCATCTCCAGTGAGCCGGTCCAGTACGCAGTGAAAGGGGAGAGAGGAGAGGTGAAGTGCTACATCGCCAGTACGCCTCCTCCGGATAAGATTGTAAGTACAAAAACCACATAAAATGGACAAAAAAAGATAAAAAGGAAACATTTCTGTCACCAAAATGTTCACATTTCCTCCCAGAATCAATTATTCAGACAAAAGGAAACTGACAGACAGGGAGAAGCTTCGATCACGTGCACCTCGCTCGCTGCTCCTGTGCAGCGGGGGTCCTAACACGCTGAATGCTCTTAGACGCCGCCGTCCTCTTTTCTTCTTTTTTACGCGTGGTGACTCACCCTTAAACTCTCACAGAATGTCCCCTCCATCACATCACATAAACAAACCAACACTAAACCGGTCCGCTTTTAGCTCCTGCGTCAGAAATCAGCCCGGATGCTTTCTCCACTCGGCCGTGTATAACGGCGTCGCGGTCTGTGACGGATCCGTCCTGACTCGGGCGCTCCGAATGCAGGCGGCGGAGGGTTGGGACAGAAAAAGACTGATAAAATATAAAGGAGAGGAACAGTTGTCCCGGTAAACGCCACAGCCAGGAGATTATCCACATTTGGAATAAGTGGGCAGATTATGGGAACATGTGGGTTTATGCATAATTAACTCCGCCTTCGTACAGGACGTTGATGCTGAATAATACAGCTGCTTTCAGCGGCTTGAAAGTTAGAGTTCAAGATTCGCACCAGCTCCGTCAACCCCACCTCCACCTCCACCTCCACCTCCACTCCGCTCTGCTGAAACATGCAGACTGTTGCCGGTCACGCACAGCGCGTGTTCACATGCGTGTTCTCATGTCACGTCCGTGAATTGATCCATTATTTGTGTTTCCTGTTGTGATTCTGATTGATAATCCTCTTCCAAAAAAAAGAGCACAAAAAAGAAAAATACATAATTTGGTTTACAAGCTTCATGTATTGTATCACAGTGAATGGTATTTTTATATATATATATATACATATATATATATATTAGTGCTGTGAAAAATAACGCGAAAAAAAGTCACTTGCACCCCCCCCCCCATATAAATGTATATATCCGTCTTTTGTCATAAATCTTTATGTTCTCACAAAAATATACCGAGAATATCGGTAATATGTGATTAATCATGATTAATCCACAGAAACCTGTGATTAATTTGATTAAAATTTGTAATCGTTTCACAGCCCTAATATATATATATAGCAGTAACATTTGAATTCTTCTCTCCATGATGTGTTGATGCTTTGGTGCTTTTGCACACACAAGAATAACTGTGTGTAGACACATTTATTATGGCAGACTAATGTGTTCATCTGTGTGCATGCATGAGTGCATCACCGCATGCATGTGACATTTACTGTGTAATGGTGCAGCAGTTGTTATTATAGCTCCGTATGAAGGCCATTGCTTTCATTGGTCGACGGCCTGTCGGAGCAAAAGACAAATATCTAATCAGACAGAGCGACTGGAATTTTGTACTCAAGACTCTCCCAAATAGCACTGAACTGTGTGTGTGTGTGTGTGTGTGTGTGTGTGTGTGTGTGCTGCAGGTGTGGGCGTGGAAGGAGAACGTGTGGGAGAAGGAGAAGGGCACGCTGCTGGAGAGGTACACGGTGGAGCAGAGCAAACTGTCGGCCGACGGCAGCGGCGTCCTCTCCACGCTCACCATCAACAACGTGATGGAGTCGGACTTCCTGTCCACCTACAACTGCACCGCCTGGAACTCGTTCGGCCCGGGCACCATGATCATCACACTGGAGGAGACCGGTGGGTTTTTATGAATTCGTTCTTTAAAAAAACCGAAAAGAAGGAAAATAGCAAAGGGAGAACACGGTTGATTTTTTTAGCAAGACGTGCCCGGATTAAAATGAGTTATTGCACCTTTACATTATTTAAAACTCTTGAGAAGTAGAAAAGAATGATGCCAAAGAAAGAACGTAGTTTCTATGTTTCATCAGACATCTTGATTTGACTTTATCTATCATACACTACCGTTCAAAAGGTTGGGGTCACTTAGAAATGTCCTTATTGTTCAGATTAAAGCTAAAGTAAAGTTTTTATAAATGAAGATAACATTAAATTAATAATAAACACACTCTGTACATAGTTAATGTGTAAATGACTATTCTCTGGTGTTTAATGAAGTCTCTACAGAGGTGTGTAGAGGCCCATCTCCAGTGTTCTAATGGTACATTGTGTTATCACCTTAGAAGACTAGCGAAGGGGTAGAAAACCCTTGAAACCCCTTTTTATGTTAGCGCAGCTGAAAACAGTTATGCTGGTGAGAGAAGCTATAAAACTGGCCTTCCTTTGAGCCACAAGAAGAACAACATTAATATTTACAATAAAAATCATTATTTCTAACCTTCTCAATGTCTTGACTATATTTTATATAAATTTTGCAATTAATTTAAATAAATAAAAGTGTGAGTTGTCATAGAAAACACAAAATTGTCTGGGTGACCCCAAACTTTTGAATGGTAATGTATATAATTTAGGTTTGAAAGATATGTTTGTTGCATTAAATCTGGATTGTGTAGCTATTGACATACAAACATTTGCATCTTGACTCAATCCGTCTCTCCATCCATCTCTCTCTCTCTCTCGCAAACCCATCACTATAGAGGACGTCCCGGTGGGGATAATTGCCGGTGGGACGGTGGGCTCCACCATCCTCCTGTTCATCTTTCTGCTGGTCCTCGTTTTGATCTTCTACCGGCAGCGCAAAGGCAGTGAGTCGTACCCTCCATGTGCCTCACGCCGACACGATAAAGACCACATCCGCATCTACAGTCGACGCGTTCGTGTGAACACGCCCTCGGCCCACCGCGTCCAGCCGCGCTCAACCTCGCCGCGTGTTTCTGCCTCCAGGTCGGCGCGGGGTCACGCTGGGGAAGCCCGACATCAAGGTGGAGACGATAAACAAGGAGACCCACAGCTTGGAGGAGGACTCCGGCAGCGTGTCCACGGCGTCGCGCATGGTCAAGGCCATGTACTCGGTGAGCGGCGGCGGGGTTCGTGTGCTCAGGCCGCACCACATTCACTCAGTGACCGCTCCCTGCACCTTTTTAAACCAAATGAAACTGTGTTTTTTTCCCCTTGTAATTGCTCCTTTAACTCTTTGAATTCCATTTTCTCTTTTCCTGTCATACTCTGTTGCCTCCTTCCCTCTTCCGTTTCGTTATGGCACCTTTCTCTCCTCCTTTTTGTTTTTTTGTTTCGTTGTTTGACGGTTTAGTTTCTCCCCTCTGTGTCCTTCTCTCCTTCCAATCAGCCCTTTAAAGATGACATAGAGCTCAAGTCCGACCTCCGCAGCGACACCCTGGACACCCGCCAGGAGTATGACCTGAAGGTGAGCTCATTAAACACTCGTTCGCGTCAAATCCCGACGCAGACTGTCGACGATGTCGACGCTTTTTGTGCTAGAACACTCAAACTGTACATGAGGCGGTATCTAACAGTGGCAGAAATAGGTAGAAAAACACATTAAGTTCAATAAAAAGTCAAAACGTGTGTACTAAAAGGATGCCAGTGTCAACGTGAGGTCTTGTTTAGGTCCTTTTGGTGCACGGTTTCATTCTATTCATACCTTACAGGGCTGCAAATATCCTGCTCAGTAATGACATGGTGACTCTGAGTGATGACTTTCATCCAATGAGGAGCAACTTTTTGTTTTCTGGTGGAAATGTCTACCGGAGGGGATAAGGCTTGCAGAATCAGTAACTTCTTTTAAATCACTTCTTAAAACCCATATTTATCGAACAGCTTTTAAGTGATCTAGTCTGATCTAGTCTTTTTATGCAGAAATTTGGTTCCCCTAATTTAGTTTGTCTGTTTTTAATTTATTTTTAATTTATTTGGTTTTTAATTAATTGTTTATTTTTAATTTTAATTTTAATATATATTTTTAAATGTAATATTGGTTTCTTGCTATTCCATTTGTTTTGCTTTGACTCTGTGGAGCACTTTGTAAACATTGTTTTTAAAGGTGCTATATAAATAAAGTTATTATTACCTGACAGAGGTGATAATCATATTAAAATATTGGTATTTTAAAGGGTGTAATACTATGAATGAAGCCGTCTTCATATACACTACCATCTAAAATGTTGGAGTCACCCAGACAATTTGTTGTTTTCCATGAAAACTCACACTTATATCTATCAAATAAATTGCAAAATTTATAGAAAATATAGTCAAGACATTGACAAGGTTAAAAATAACGATTTTTATTGTAAATATTAATGTTGTTCTTCAAATTTGTGGCTCAAAGGAAGGCCAGTTTTATAGCTTCTCTTACCAGCATAACTGTTTTCAGCTGCGCTCACATAAAAAGGCTTTTCAAGGGTTTTCTACCCCTCCGCTAGTCTTCTAAGGCGATAACACAATGTACCATTAGAACACTGGAGATGGGCCTCTACACACCTCTGTAGAGACTTCATTAAACACCAGAGAATAGTCATTTACACATTAACATGTAGAGAGTGCATTTATGATTAATCTTATGATATCTTCATTGATAAAAACAGTGCTCTACTTTGAACAATAAGGACATTTCTAAGGGACCCCAACGTTTTGAACAGTAGTGTATATACATATATATATAATCCTAACTAAAGATTTTATCTACAAAATCTAGGTTCATTGACAAGTATTGATTTTTCCCATTCAAAAGTTCACGACTACTGCGAAACATTGAGTTTGATGTTTGTAGAGTAATACTTATTGGTTCTAAAAGTTTAATTCCATTAGAGATATATACAGTATATATAAATATATATATATATTAACACTTCACGTGTGAGCCTCTAGAGGGTGCACTTGTGCATCTGCAGCAGACGGGAGAAGACAAAGACCAGACAGCACCAGTCTGGCTTTTGTCAAGATTAAATGCAGGTTCAATTCAAAAGGGAAAAATCAGACGAGCAACGAGATCTCAGGTCTCATAAATAAACTGGATACCAAACGGCTGCTTAGAATAAAATGTGTAAATACGAGCTACTCTGGAATATTACAGGTGTTCTCTGCCCCTCAATCTCACTCCAGGGATGTGAGGTCATTGCTCAAAAAGGCTGTCCCACTCATTTGAAGATGTTTAAAGACAACAACAACAACAACAACAACAACAAACAATTGTAAATACATGTTAAGAAGAAGAAGGCTGTTCAGGCATACCCTGCCCATTCAGCTGGCATGAATCATTTATTGCATTTTGACGCTGCGGGGCTGATGAATGAGGCGCTGAATGCATTTTCACGCGTGAAGCTGCCAAAATGTTCTGTTGCACCCCCCCCCCCCCCCCCCTCCACATGAATATTTCGTGAGGGCAAACGCCAGCCCTGTAGCTGGAGTGCTGCCTTGAAGAAGCGCAGACATGAATCCACCCCAGGTGATGGCGAGATCACCCGACAACAGCCTCAGCCAGGCCCGAGAGGCTGGAGCTCCGACGCAGTGAGACGGCGTTGGGTGGGGGGTGAACGTCGGACACACGAGAGTCAGCGAGGCGGCAGAATCATGTCAGAAATAATAGCAGAGCGATATGACATGGGTGCAATGAGCAGGGAGAGCGTCCGTCCTTCAACCAGACAATCTGGGATTAACACGCACGAGAGGAGAGAGGAAACATGGACGCCTGAACGCATCAACACAAATGATCCCTTTGGGGTTTTTTTCTTGTTAATCTGCTCCAAAACGAAAAGGATCTTATAATCATTTTTATTCTTTGACTCTAAACACAGGCGTGTAGAACATGTATTCCCTCATCCTAAAGCCCTCTCTGCTTCCGTCTCCAGGACCCCACCAACGGCTACTACAACGTGCGCGCCTCCACCCACGATGAAGGCCGCCCCGCTTCCCGCTCCACCTTGCACTATTCCGACTACCGCTCGCCCGCGGGAACGCCGGGCGGAGCCGCATCCATCAGCAGCAGTGCCGGAGGCTCGGGGGCCACGGCTAGCGGAGGGGCCCCCGGACCACCTGGCCCCCTCACCTCCCCGGGCCGCCCTCAGGCCTGCTATGACCCCCGGCCCCCCTCCAGACTGTCCCACATCAGCTACGCCCAGTTCAACACCTTCACCCGCGCGGGCCAGAGCCAGCAGCCCCCGCCTAACCCCGCCCCCGTGGCCGGCGACTTCCCGGGAGACTGCAGCCTCCTGGACTCCACTTCCCAGCTGGCCTACGACAACTACGGGTACCCCTCGCATTACCAGACCTACCGCATGGGGTTCGCTCCGTCCAGCCTGGCCACGCTGGAGGCCTGCCCCTCCTATGAGATGTACGGGGTCGGATCCGGGGTGGGATCCGGGGTGGGACCCGGGGTGGGACCCGGAGTGGGACCCGGAGTGGGACCCGGAATGGGACCCGGAGTGGGACCCGGAGTGGGACCCGGGGTGGGACCCGGGGTGGGACCCGGGGTGGGACCTGGGCTGGGACCCGGGCTGGTGGTCCCTGGGGTTGGCGTGGGTCCAGGGGGTCCTGCTCCCTCAGGATCAGAGACTGGACTCGGAAAGTACGGCAGCTCCACTCGCTTCTCCTACACCTCGCAACACTCTGACTACTCCCACACCCGGCACACACAGAGGATGCAGACTCATGTGTGAGGCGGGGGGGGGGGGGGGGGCGTAACCACCTCGCAGTCTCAGCAAAGCATGAGGAAGCATCTTAGAAATAGCGTCACATCCCAAAAACACACACACACACACGCAGTTATAGATTTACACACACACACACACACAAACGCATACGAGAACAAACAATGCCACACACATGCACAGAGTCAGAGGACCGTGCCCGCGAGACGGAGAGCGAGCGAGAGACGGCGAGAAGAAAAAAAAAGGCGATGAAGGAGCTTTAGTGAGACAGGGAAGGGAAATTCCACACCGTTTTAAAATTCCCTCACTCCCGATGTGTTTGTATATCTGAGCTCTGAAAGAGCGGACGGCGAAAGTCACAATCAAGACCGGGACAGAGAGCGAGAACCAGAGCGAGGACGAGAGGACGCAGATCTTTTGCTATGAACTGACTTTGTAAAAACGATGAGCGAGAACCGACCGACTGTCGAACGCGGTGAATGCCGAACCAGTGGAAGTCATTTCTGGCCGCCATCTTTTTGTACTTTTTTTTCTCTTTTTTTTCCCGCTGGTTGTCCTATTCAATCATCATAGAGCACATATATATATATATATAGAATCCCAGAATGCCCTTCTGTACAGTGGTACACGCCTGTTCGGCAGGCGTGTGTCGGGGTCGGGGGGGTTGTCTTCATTTTGCACTGCATCTACAGTATTCATGCTTAGACGTCCCTTATATATCTGTGTATTGTCTTCTTTTTTTTCGTTTGCACACCAAGACTAGAGCTTTGTATTCTATTTTTTAACATTACAGAATTATTTTTGTCAATGTAAAACATGTATTGTGTATGTATGGACCAAAACGTTTGAGCGTGAGCCCGCTTAACTCCGGGGGGCGGGGGGCGAGTCGTGTCATCAGCAGAGCCTGACTTCAGGACGGGTATATCAGTGCATCAAATAAACCTCGTGCCAAGTGTTCATGTTGTTCTTCACCGTAGACCATGTATATGCAGTAGACGCTCCTTCTATTCGGGGACTGTTGCTTTACGAAGCAGGCTTTTTGGGGCCTTGAGTCATTCCCAGACATTTTTTCGTGGGCTGGAGCCCTTTTTTTCTTCTCCTCCGAGCTCCTCGGTGCCGAGACCGAGAGAAAAACACAGATGTTGGTTTTAAGAACTGAGTGGCCTTATAGGGGAACGTGTCGCACATTTCCATTTTTAATCATTCCTCATCGTCTGTCTGCCAAAAAAAAAGAAAAGAAGAAGAAGAAAGAGGAAAAAAAAGGCCGGAGGAGAATGTGTACGGAGAGGTTCAATGAAGTCTTGTCCACAATATTGACATGTAGTAATGTATGACTGCGAGTGTGTGGGTGTGCGAGTGCGAGAGAGAGAGATCAAGAAGGAGTGTGCGGGCGTTGGCGCGCACATCGATTTGTACAGTGTGTTTGTGTAGACGTGTGGATGGGAAGCATACTGTAAACACGCAGCGCCCCACTCGAGTGTGCGCGCAGCTATTGTATGCATGCCCGTGTGTATACAGTATGTGTGTGCATGTCCGTGTCTTAAGTGTGCGGGTGTGTGTTTCAGTATACGTCCATGTCATTGTCACTTCACAATCCCGTTGCAGTACTTTTATACCTCTGGTAGGACTGTATCCTGTATTATCGTGTCTTTGAATTTAGAAAAATCCAATGTTTATCTTATTGTACTGTTCTTCGTAGCAGAGACAGCTGTTCAAAAGATCTACAACGAACGTTATCAAACTCTCATTTTTTAATTTCATTACCTTCAATATTTTTTAAAAATGGTATGTAATTATTTTTCCACAGTATTACATAAATAAAAGCACTGTTTTTTATATAAAAAAGTGTGTCATCTTTGGGAAGACGGGGATGGGCAAGTTCCCTATTTTGTGTTGGCATTGAAGCCTTGGACACTACATATAAACACTGTTATATTACATTACATTACATGTCATTTAGCAGACGCTTTTATCCAAAGCGACTTACAATAAGTGCATTTCAACCTAGAGTACAAACTAAGAACAACAAGAATACAGAAAGTAACATTTCCTCAACATAGTCAAACTACAAAAGTACCATAATAAGAGCTATTTAAGTGCCACTGAAGTGCAAATCTGTGTTTTAATCCAGATATAGTCGGAAAAGATGTGTTTTTAGATTCCGGCGGAAGATGTAGAAACCTTCTGCTGTCCTGATGTCAGTGGGGAGCTCGTTCCACCAATCAGGAGCCAGGACAGCAACAGTCTGGATTTCTAGTGGTTAGCTCGAAGTGACGGAGTCACAAGTCTGTTGGCTGTTGCCGAGCGGAGCGAACGTACACGGGGTGTAAGGCATTGGGTGAATTAAAATATTATTAATATTAATATATAATGTTCTGCTTCCTTATGTTTGTCTTTCTGACAAATTCACAGCTCCAATTATTAAAAAACGTTGACAGGTACAGTATGAGTGTGTGGTCTTTTAGTGAGGATACTTTAATACCGATGATATTAAAATTATACATAATAAGTCAAATATGTGTGCGTTGTGCACATGACCTTCTCAATCTCACCTAACTGGAACCGAACCTACCAACTACCAACTCCAAACACAGGGTGAGATAAACCGAGAGCAAAGACAAATATGTTAACAAAACAGTAATGTATGATTTATCAGTTACTTCTGTTACCTCACAATTTATCTATGAGCACACATGAACACAGGTGAGCGCACCAAATGTAACTAAATGTATTTTACTGTATAACTATTTCACTTTTCCTCCTACAACAGTATTCTTATCATAAAGTAGTATTCCCTTATTTACTGTAAATGGCACGCCACGTTATAAACAAGTGAGCTACTGCATGTGTTTGGTAAACTTCCCACCGATAGGGGGCAGACACGCGCCTCACACGGGTAAGTGCGCCTGTAAAACCACAGAAGAAGACGTCACTTCTCTACGTCATAAGCCAGGGGTTGTCCGGTAACCAAGATGGCGGCCACGATGCTGAGGTCGCTCACCAAACTAGGACGTCCTTCAACAACATTTATATTAAACAATAGTTTGCTGAGCCCCGGCGGCACTATCGTGCAACACAGGTAGGACGACCAAAAAAACCGTAACCTGCGCGTGACTTGTGTGAGACCAACGGTCGACGCGTGAGGTTCACACACGTAATGACACTGTAGGAAAACGTTAGCACTAATGCTAAAGAAACCGACGTTGTCGCTCTCTCTTCGGACTAATTCGAGTCGCCTGCTACACTTTGCATCGTCTCTCTGAATGGAAAACGTCGGAACAACGCGCGCGTACACGCATTATCGCAATGTCACCCTTTGAGCGCGTGCACGTTGCATAAAGCATTAACCTAGGTTAGCTCCAGACTAACGGCAACCTCAGATACGTCTGAACTCACAAATTAACTGTTTAACAACATAACAATATGTGTTTGAAGGGTAAACAGTGGCTGTGTGACACAGTTCTAGCTCGATTAAAGACCGTAAAAGCAAATGGCACAACAAGTAAAGAAAACACGTCTCTTATAAACCTGTCTGAAGCCAGGGTGAGACCTCTGAAGGGGTTTTGTTCTTCCTTGTGCAGACTTGAACATACAGGTTTGTTATTGATGTATTATGAGACCGCAAGGTCAGCGGATACTTATATTCTGATGTAGCGGTGTGTTGATGGTCCAATAATGTGCATGAATAAACGCATGTATTCATACTAACATGGCCCATATATCTTTGTTTCGTGCTTCTACCTTATCAGCCGTCATCAGTCAGACCATCAACATGAGACTGAAGCCTCTCTGGCAACATGCAAGAAGCCTGAGAGGTGCCACTTCTCAAGCACTAGGATTATATAAGGCTGACTAACACAACTCTGCCTTGTGTTAAGTATACTGTTGTTATTGTTTTTGGCAGGCATAAACAATGGCAGCCAGATGTGGAGTGGATGGAGCAGTTTGCTGGAGCAGTGATGTACCCCACCGCCCTGAATAAGAATTGGAAACCACCCCCCTGGAATGGTACGACCACCCACACGCAGTCACACTCAGTCAGGGCTACGAGCCAAAGGGTTTATCTTCCTAACTACTAAAAGCCAAGTGTGAATACATATATATATATATGTATATGTGTGTATATATGTATATATATATGTGTGTGTATATATATATACATATATATATATACACACATATATATATATATATATATATATATATATATATATATAAATAAATAAAACATACCAGACTTTGTCAGGAATAGAAAGCCCAGTGTTTCCCCTGTTGTTGACAGTCCATCAATCTTTATTAAGATAGAGTCTGGTCTTCAGTATCTAAATTAATGTGTGACAACCAGATTCACAGCACACTGGGTTGACTACTTGGCTGTTTGTGCAACTTATTGTATGTTCATATGGCTACAGGTGGGATGATAGGAAAATCAAGCCAACATATTGTTCTGGATGATTTGACGTGCAGCGCCAAACTAGAACAAAAGAGCATTACAAATGATTTCACTGCAGTTGAAATGGACATACAGCATAGTTTTAATTGTTAGCCAAAAAAAGCTTTGTTCTTATTTGGATTAGAAAATCAGATCATGAAGCAAAACCCAGTTTTTTTGACTAAATGCTTTCATTTACTTTACCCTGGCCTGTTGTTCCGTTTCCTTCTCGCAGACAAAGACCCTCTTGCACATAAGGGGGTGGCCATCACGACCCTCAACTTTGGTCCCCAGCATCCTGCCGCTCACGGCGTGCTGCGTCTCGTCATGGATCTCAGCGGAGAGTCCGTCAAGAAATGTGACCCCCACATCGGCCTGCTCCACCGCGGCACAGAGAAGCTCATAGAGTACAAGACCTACTTGCAGGTACTGACCCACTTAGGTGTAGCGAGCGTGTCTGTATTATGTAACTCATATCTCTGCATGTACAGAAGGCTGCAAAGTCAGAACGCGTGCAGTCTGGGGAGTTTTTTTTTTTCAACTCACTTTTTAATTTTAGTTTTTAACAACATAACAATTTGTATTTTCATACAGTCACTTTATTTGACAATTTCCCAGTTGTATGTATTTGTCCACATGATATACAGGGAGAGTACAACACGCAAAGAACAACAAACATCACATAGTCCTCACTTCCAAGAAAAGAAAAAGAACGGAAGAAGGATAATAGTGAATAGATTGCATAAAAAAATTCTGAAATACAAATAAAATCTAATATTTAATTTAATTAAATAATGATCCTGGGGCCGTTTTGACTGTTCCAAAAAGACCGAACAGGAAATGGCAACGCAACTTATCGCCATATCCCATTTCATTATGTTCGTCACAACAACACACCGGGTACAATGAGCTGGATTCACTGAGAACAAGTAGATGGTGCAAGAATAAGGGAACATCTCAACTCTCTTGAAAAAAGACCAAATTAAACTATTGGCGTCAACGGGATGCATCAAAGGTTAAGAGGGCCTTCTATGATGCGTCGTGTGTTACATCATTCTTACCCAGTTCCTCTTCTGCGACAGGCGCTGCCCTACTTTGACCGCCTGGACTATGTTTCCATGATGTGCAACGAGGAGGCCTACTCTCTGGCGGTGGAGAAGCTGCTCAACATCCAGGCCCCGCCCCGCGCCGAGTGGATCAGAGGTACACAGAGGGGTCGGGAGGTCCGAGTGTTTTCAGTCAACCGATTTAAGGTCTTGAAAATGATTTTAAATTGTATTTAGATGTAGAATTCTACACAGCTGCTATTCATATCATATCATATCATACTGATGGGGATGAATAAAATTGATTGATTTTGGAGCGTGTGACTCTGATATGTGTGGCATAGAATTACTCACACCCCATTTGTTGTGACTGAAAGAGGTCGTGCACACCGGTGTCTGTACTTTGAGCTTCACTCTAAATGATATGACGACACCGTGATGAAACGCATCCATGCTGGTGTTAGTATTTACATCTCTTAACACATTTAATTAAAAAACACCAAAGCATTTGACTGTTATTAATCAGCTCCAACACCAACTCTGAGATAGAATTGACCGTTTTAAT
This sequence comes from Pseudoliparis swirei, assembly GCF_029220125.1. NCBI lineage: Eukaryota > Metazoa > Chordata > Actinopteri > Perciformes > Liparidae > Pseudoliparis > Pseudoliparis swirei. The sequence goes on from NC_079408.1 coordinate 13,833,693, forward strand.
GAACGTTATCGTCTTCTCCTCTGAGTGATGGCAGCCGGGAGGGGAGCAGGCGGAGAAGATCATTCACTCTACCCCAAATAAAATGGTCCGTCTGTCAGAGCGTTTTCATCGCTTTGAACGGTTGTGTGTGTGTGTGTGTGTGTGTTCTGTGCTTTGTTTGCAGTTCTGTTCGGAGAGCTGACTCGCATCCTGAACCACATCATGGGCATCACCACGCACGCCCTCGACCTCGGTGCCATGACCCCCTTCTTCTGGATGTTTGAGGAGAGAGAGAAGGTCCAAGTCGTTGTGTCTTGTCTTGATATTCATTATTTGTTTACCTCTGTTCTAATGTTTGTGATACTTAACCTTAAAGTACCTCAGGAAAAGTAATTGAGTTATTGAAAAGCAAACTCTGTGTTCTCAATAGTATGTTTCAAGTAGGCTACAGCCGAACCCTCGTTCTGTTTTGGATCAATAGTAATCGAGTTAATAAGCGTGTCTTGTCTGATCAATACGCAACTGTGAAGTGCACGAATGGACAGAGTGATACAGACCGAAAACATTTTTTTGGGAGCACCGAAGACCCATTTTGACCCAGGAAAAACCCTGTGACTTCATCCAGGGGCATTTAAAAAGAAATTGGGAGCACTTTTTAAAAACTTGTGAAATAACATTTAATCTTTGTTCATAAATTATAAATATACTTATTTAGGCTCATTGTATGTGAGCAATTGTCATAAAAATGGCAATAATAAGACTATTAGGCAGTAGTCTACAGATTAAAATAGTTTTCTTAGATTATTTGAACAAAAAACATAAATCAGACAATCATATTTAATTGTATTCTTATTTCTTTGTAGCTATTTATTGTTATTACATTTTTTTAAACGACTATTAACAATTATAACGTTATTTCATCTTTTTTTAATAATTACATGATATTTATAGATTTTGTTGTTGTTGGTGTACCTACCTAGTCGAAGGCAATACAGGACACACACGACAAAGAACGCAAACAAAACACAATTACATTATCAGAATTATTAGAGGACATGATGGGGGCATCTTTTGCCCCCCCCCCTCTAGTGATATCAGGGGCAACATAATATTTCTTAGCGGCAGTTTTGCCCTTGTGTATTCCTGACGCTGAGCTAGCTATGAACATATACTTAGGGCTCAGGAAATATTCATTTGAAATGTGTGTGTCGTCATGGAGCTATTGCTCTGCCCCAAACATTCACATGCCGGTCGGGTCAAAACATCCTCCAGAATCAGTTTGCCCTCAGACCCACTCGGATACCCAGAGTGTCCAAATAGAGCATCTATTGAGTAGATTATCTTTTTCAGCACAACAATATTAAATGTACTACTTGACCTTGTTTTCTCTCAGATGTTTGAGTTTTATGAGCGAGTGTCCGGAGCCAGGATGCACGCTGCGTACATCAGACCCGGCGGTGTGCACCAGGTAGGAGAACTCCCCGGATACGGCCTGTGGCTCATTTTTGTGACCAAATGAAACGATTATGTCGTTGGAACGGCGGCGAATCGGGTTCGTCGACGGTAATCGCCGACTTGCTAACGATGCTCAATGCGCTCCAGGATCTGCCCCTTGGCCTGATGGACGACATCTACGAGTGGTGCAAGAACTTCTCCATTAGAATTGACGAGGTAGAAGAGGTGAGTGACCCCTCCACGGGCCCTCGACGCGACGCTGCGGTGACGAGCCGTCGACGACGATTCAAATCTGTTGCCTTTCCCTCGACGCAGATGTTGACCTTCAATCGCATCTGGAAGAATCGTACCGTGGACATCGGCGTGGTTACCGCCGAGGATGCCCTCAACTACGGCTTCAGGTAACCCACTGGGGAAAGTCAGAAGAGCCCCCCCCCCCCCTTTTTACTTGTCTTTTTTTAATCCGATTGACGAGCGTGAATGTGTATGCACTGGGATGTTCATCGCCACTCTCTCCCCCCCCCCCCCCCCCCCCCCAGCGGCGTGATGCTGCGAGGGTCCGGCATCAAGTGGGACCTGAGGAAGTCTCAGCCGTACGACAAGTATGACCAGGTGGAGTTCGACGTCCCCGTTGGAAGCAATGGAGACTGCTACGACAGGTAACACAATGACTACCGTACCACTGAAGAGGAAGCCGTGAGTCAGACATTTGAATTGCAGTGGCGTCTATTTCTATTTTTATAAAAGCTGCATTGAACCAGCATATAAAATACATGTTTATGCTAAATAAATCCTAGTTTATACGCAGATGCAGCTGGACGTGTGAAATTACCGCGGCGCGTTAGGGCCGTTGTCGGTGTGGAAAACCAATACTGACTGGGAGAAGGGCGTTATATTTATTCAATTTGAATATTCTCTGAAATAAGAAAATAAAATAAACTCAAATCGGTCTGTTTTTTTGGTCTGAATGAGCTCAGTTCACATCAACGTCTCTTCAAAGTCTGGATGCTTCTGATATTCTGGTGATAATTCACAAGTATTTCCCTTTACAAAACAAATCAGATTACAAAGAGGCGTCTTTAGCGTGAGGTCGATCTAATCTCGAAAAGTGAACGAATCTCTGACCAAAGAAGGCGTTTGAAGTTTGAAGTTCTCGCGCGCCGTCGGCTGCTCTTTGTAAACACGGCATTCAAAGAGTCTCTGGAGGCGTCGCCAACGGATGTCTGTGGCTCATACCTGATCATTGACGTGGATTATTTTTCTATCAGTCTATATATTGTTTTTTCAGGAAATGTATGCATATATAACTTTTTTTTGATTTCAGAGAATATTCAAATGTGTTACTTAAACCTCATAAATTCTGAGTTTCTTTCTCAGAATATTTCCCCCCTTCCGTGGCTCAGGAACCCGTTATTTATTTGACCTACAAGGACCCTGATGGGATGTAAAAATGAGCTCAATGCTGCTGCTTAAACATCTTAATTGAGGCCGCCATACAGGAGTCAACAGCACAGTGTGTGTGTGTGTGTGCGTGCGCCAACATGCCCATCCTGCCTCGTGGCTGATTCGGTGCCGCGCGGTGTTATCGGCGTCCGTGGCTCACGCCGCTCTCGTCCCGGCGGCGCAGGTACCTGTGCCGCGTGGAGGAGATGAGGCAGTCCCTGAGGATCATTCTCCAGGCGCTCAACAAGATGCCCGAAGGAGAGATCAAGGTGGACGACGCCAAGGTGGCCCCGCCCAAGAGGTCCGAGATGAAGGTGAGCCGAGCGGGAAGACGGCAGCGGCGGTTTAATTACGCTGCACGGAGACAGGGAGAGGGAGGGAGGGAGGGAGGGAGAGAGAGAGACGGAGAGGGAGGGAGAGAGGGAGACGGAGAGAGGGAGACGGAGAGAGGGAGGGAGGGAGGGAGGGAGGGAGAGAGAGGAAGAGAGAGAGAGGGAGGGAGAGAGGGAGGGAGAGAGGGAGAGGGAGGGAGACGGAGAGAGAGAGAGGGAGAGAGAGAGGGAGAGGGAGAGAGAGAGAGGGAGAGAGGGAGAGAGAGAGGGAGAGGGAGGGGAGAGAGAGGAGGGAGAGAGAGGAGAGATGGAGAGGGAGAGAGATGGAGAGAGAGAGAGAGAGGGAGAGAGAGAGATGGAGAGGGGGAGAGGGAGAGAGAGAGAGGGAGAGAGAGATGGAGAGGGAGAGAGATGGAGAGAGAGAGAGAGAGGGAGAGAGAGAGAGGGAGAGAGAGAGGGAGAGAGAGGGAGAGAGGGTGAGATAGAGAGAGAGAGGGAGAGAGGAAAAGAGAGAGAGATTTCCCCGCAGCTGTGGGACGCCCCGTGTTGTCTGTTCTTCTCTCCCTAGACGTCCATGGAGTCTCTGATCCACCACTTCAAACTGTACACAGAGGGCTACCAGGTCCCCCCAGGGGTCACATACACCGCGGTGGAGGCCCCCAAGGTGAGACCACTCACCAGGGTGTCATAATGCTGGAAGTTACTTCCCTCTGACTCACGTAAAGGTAACGTCATCTTTAGATGCCGTGTGAGACCTTGAAGAGTTTAACCGACACGTCTCCGGAGATCCTCTGCACACACACGCTTTCTCTTCAGCCTTAATCAGTTGGAAAGCCTTTCGGGACTTATTGTAATGTACATGCTTACTAGAGTGTGTGTGTGTGTGTGTCCCTCGCAGGGGGAGTTTGGTGTCTATATGGTGTCGGACGGCTCCAGCAGACCTTACCGCTGCAAGATCAAAGCTCCTGGATTCGCTCACCTGGTGCGGCTCACGCTGCAATATCCAACACACCGGGGGTCAATGACTCGGCACGCCCAACGGCTCGTCTTAAGGCGACTTTTAGATCATTACGTATATTTTATAAACCACTATAGAGCCATTCAAATGGTACAGAACCCCCCCCCCCCTCCTCCTCCTCCTCCTCCTGCTCATCTCGTAGCTCACGGTCATGCTCCGCTGTTTAACGTCGCCATTTTAATGTTGGCCTTCAAAGCTGAAGCTGTTCTTAAAGTGGCAGCAACAAACTGTTCAGAGTCGTTGGTGCACTAACTCTAATCCCATTAATCCTGAGCGGTCTCCAGTTATTCTGAATGCTCATGAATGTTTTCTTCCTCCAGGCCGGTCTGGACAAGATGTCCACGGGACACATGCTGGCCGACGTCGTGGCCATTATTGGTGAGAACGTGGTTATTGTTCCAGAGGTAACACTCGATACTGAGCCTCCTCTTCCTCTCACAGGTACGCAGGACATCGTGTTTGGCGAAGTTGACCGTTAAACCGCCCGCTGAGGAGCTCCTCCTCTCCTTCACACGTCTGTTTGTCAGCTCCTCTTCCTGAAGATGTTGAGTGATTACTTCAAATCAGTGATGTACAATGCTCAAAAGAATCCGAATAAATATTTTATGACCCAACAGAAAAGTAGTGCGCAGTCTCTTTCCCCCCCATCGCATCGCAATACGGTGTTGTTGTTGTTGTTGTATCTTAAACGCCGTTCTTTAAGCGGTGAACTAAGACCCCGGCCTCAGCGTGGGTCCTTCCTCTGGTTGGTGTGAAAAGGGGGCGTGGCTTAACGAGATCTGAGACGAATGGACTTCGAGCTCCGACCACAACTTCCCCTGTTGGCAGTGAAGCACGCAGCGCTCCAGTGTTCACTAGAACGCACAGCAGCACACACACACACACACACACACACACACACACACACACGCCACCCAGAAGTCGCCGTGCTCGCCGCGTGCCGGGCACTTCACCGGAGCACAGCCGTCCGCGTTACCATGACGACGTCGGGCAGGAGCCCGTTACTGGCGGTGATTTGTCTGTGGATGAGTTTTGGGAGAGCGTCCGGTGAGTTGAGAACTCGCACTCGGGACATTCTGTCCGCGTCCGAAGCTTCAGAAACGGCGAGACCGAACTGAAGCTTCCACGTCGACTGGCTTACCAGAAAAACAGCCATTATTTTTTCGAGATGAATTAGATGAAACCCGTGTTCTAGATTCTTATGAGTTTTGAAAATACTGTTTGATGCTGCCAGATGTTCATTTGATGCTGACAGGTGTTTTCTGGGAGACGTGTTTCGCCACATTCCACTTCCTGTCCACAGAGAAGCTGAACCGGTCGGTTCTCTCTCGTGGGTCTGAGGCCGGTGGGCACACACACACACACACACACACACACGCGTTGAACCAGTTCTCAGTCACGCACTTCCTCCGACATACACTGCAGTTTATTAGAGAAGTGACACGTTTATCATAATTTTCACTTATTTTCATAGTTAATGCTGAATGTATTACAATATTTTTTTTCAGTATATATTCTGTATTAAAGAAAACGAATGTATACATAATACATCTAATAATACATAATACACAACTTTAACAGCTGTCGGTTAAAGTGCAGTAAAACTTGTGTTGAAATGCACATATCGATACTCAAAAGGTGACGTAACATCGGGGCCATGAAGATATTACAGAAGGTTAACATTTCCCAGTTTTAAGAGAAAATTGCAGAATCCAGTATTAATTTAAGTCTTTTTTGTTTTTAAAGCAGGATTTAATGTTTCCAGCTTCTCAAATGTATGGATTTGCTTCTTTTGCTTTGTCTCCGTTATACAACTGTAATACGCAACAACTAGGAAGTAGAGATTGGCAATTTTCAATAATCTGAGGTTTTAAAACAACATTTTTTATTTAATTGATAATTTCCCACAGAACAGGACATTCTCTGACGTAGAAACACACCAACTTACAATAAATTAAACATAAACTGAAAGAGAAGTTTTACAGTTTTTTTATGTTATTAATTAATTCAGGAAATAATTGGGAGATTAATTGATAATAAAAATAACACAAGTTTAAATTGAGTGTGATTCAGAAATATATAGAAGCTGTGAGGTGTAGGAGACGTTACAGATGATATATTAGAGTTTTAATTCCAAACCACAGCTGACTGGCCTAATTCTCGTATCCGCGGTCTGAGTCGCAGGGGGGGGGGGGGGGAGGGGTTAAAAGAGAAAGATCTCACTTTAGAAAATATGTGTCCTCCATCCCCCTGTGTGAGCCGAGCAGTTAAAAAGATAACAGTTGCCTTGCCTTTTAATACATAAATACATAAAGCTGCACATAGACGCTGCATTAATGCCACTTTTTTTATCCTCTGAACAATCTGTTGCAGGGATTTATTTATTATAAGTGCACTGAGATAAATAAAAAAAAGACCCGAAGTTAGTTATTAAAGGGTCAAGTGGTGGGTCACACAGTGGAATATTTGCACTTAGTATCGCACCATCAGTTATTTTCGGGGGCTCACTCGTTTCCTTTGACCACACGCGACACGAGAGCTGAGGAAACCAAAAGGTGGAGATAACACAGCATCTCTGGAGGAGCCGCAGATCCGCAGATCAACAGATCAACAGATCAACAGGCGCTCACAACTTGTCCATCCAAACACTAACAAGCCAAATATGCAGAACATATGCCCGACAGTGTCCGTGGTGACGAGTATGAGAGAGAACAGATGTTTGTATTGTGTGTGTGAGAAGGGATTATCACACAGGAAATCATCACACCATCACAGATTTCTGAGAATTCGTGATGGAGGAGGAGGAAGGGGCAGAAGAGGACATGTGACCAAGGTGCTTTATTTCTGTACATGTAAGAAAATACATTTTAAGCGATATAAAAGAAATAAGTTCCAGAGTTACTCCAAATTACTATTATTCTTAAAATGTAAAACGATATTGTAAAAAGTTCTATTGAACAATGGTTTAACTGGCTTGAGTTAAATCTTTAAAACTTAAATTCAAGAAAACAAACAAACAAATGTGTATGTATATATATGTATATATATATTATATCATGATGACATATATATTATATATGATGATATATATATAATGTATGATGATGGAACATATATATATATATGTATACAGGACTGTCTCAGAAAATTAGAATATTGTGATAAAGTTCTTTATTTTCTGTAATGCAATTAAAAAAACAAAAATGTCATGCATTCTGGATTCATTACAAATCAACTGAAATATTGCAAGCCTTTTATTCTTTTAATATTGCTGATTATGGCTTACAGCTTAAGAAAACTCTAAAATCCTATCTCATAAAATTTTAATATTTCCTCAGACCAAGTAAAAAAAAAGATTTATAACAGCTGAGTGTTTGTCAAGGCTCAGGAAACCCTTGCAGGTGTTTCGAGTTAATTAGACAATTCAAGTGATTTGTTTAATACCCTACTAGTATACTTTTTCATGATATTCTAATATTTAGAGATAGGATATTTGAGTTTTCTTAAGCTGTAAGCCATAATCAGCAATAAATCAGAATAAAAGGCTTGCAATATTTCAGTTGATTTGTAATGAATCCAGAATGCATGACATTTTTGTTTTTTTAATTGCATTACAGAAAATAAAGAACTTCATCACAATATTCTAATTTTCTGAGACAGTCCTGTATATCATCATATATTATATGATGATATATATATAATATATATATATATATATATATATATATATATATATATATACAACCAGTGGACAGGGCCACAGGATTCCTTTCCAGTGGTTAATTAGAATGAGTCAATTAAACGATGCAATGAACTATAAATGTAATTAATTAGATACATTATCGAATAATCATTAAGTGTAAGTCGATTCTTATATTCTTAAAAAGTGATTCTTTTGGGAGGCTTTTAAGTTTGACTGTGTCTTCCCGTCATACATATGTCATCTCTTCTCAAACTTAAAAAAAATGTTAATTAAAACATTTACATTTTGTTGCTGCGTTATTTTCAGCAGCTTTTTGTGAACTAGAGCTTCCGATCAGAGCGTGTGTCTTTAGAGGAATCTAGTAACTTTTATTCTGAGTGATCATCTGATGAAAACGTATGAAAGCAATGGATTGTGAGATAATATAACAGGAAGAAGCGTGAACAAAAAAACTTTGAAAAAAACAAGCCTTTATTGGCTTTTTCAGTTTACGACATTTATTAGTTTTTCCATTTGGTCTCTGGACTGAAACATAAATAAAATATTTACAAGCACAAAACACATTAAAAGAGAATTTTGATTGACTCTCAAAATGGCGCTGCCTTCGCCGGCTGCTCGTGGCCAACAGTGACGACAGCGCTAACGGTTAAAAAAAAAACAGTTTAATGAAGTTAGAACAAATTTACCTAACATTGAATTTATTTTCTGATTATTCTGCTGAAAAGTTCACCAATAATCATGTGGTATGCACACGATGACAAAATGTCTACCTTCTGTGGTTGTCCACAATCCGTTTGGTATGGGTGTGAAGCTAAACTTTTATAGCGGATGCGGATGCACACATTTAATTTAACCTTTGAACAACAGATATCGGCGTGTGAGTGTTTTCAACTGAATGATATCCAGCGTGTTCCCATCTAGAGTCATTCGCTAAAACATGTCCGACTGCAGCTACATTACAGACGCAAAGTCTTTTTTATACTTCTTAATTTATAAAATATATGTTGTATAAATATTCTTTGTTGTTGTTGTTAACCTATACATGTTTGCACATTCCTACCGTATCACTTTATCCCTTTTTATGACTATTATTCACTTTACGTCGGACAAAGAGACAAACACACTTTTAATTTTCAGTATTTTCAACATTGGAAAATTATGAGTGAAAGAAGTGAGAAGTCTTCTTCGTACATCATCCGCCTTGATTCCATTCATCCTTATTTTTATTTATTTATTTAAAAGGCCCTCATATATAATTTGACAGATCATAAAATGGCGCACACCACCCGTCCCCCCTCTCCAAGTACCCTTCATGATAAAACAAATGGTTTCTTACGCAACGGCTGCAGTGGCTGATTGTTTCACAATCTCGAATGGTGACAGCGGCGTTACTCAAGAATCCTGTTTTGGAAAGGAAAACCAAAACAGCCGCAGAGCAGAAATACTCACATGATCAGCGGCAGCTAGAACACCAGATAGGTGTCGGCAAAGAAAAGGCCAGTGCTCGATGATGATGTCATCCTGTATTTACTTGACAACATGATAATGAGGTTCCCCCCTGTGTTCCCTCAGCTTCTCTCACGGAGCCACAGGTCTGCTACGTGCTGGATGGGATCCTGTTCCTGTACGGCATCATCCTCACGGCTCTCTACTGCAGAATCAAGGTGTGCATGTTATTCTCCATTTTTGCCTTTTCAATGGAAAACATGCATTAAAAATGGAAAATATGCATTAAAAATGTATCCCTCTGCACAGACAGAATCATTTAGAAGTATCTGGAACATTGTTGGTGTTAATGTGGAGCAGGTTGAATGAACAATGACGTAAAACCTTTTGATAGGATACGTGAATATCATATAATATCATATGCGGATGACATACACTATCAGTGCTACATTTAGATTTCCGTTTTTTTATTGTAAAATAATGAATACATGTTCCCAAAATAAGACTTTGATGAACTTGGGCTTGTTTTTTATTGATTAATTAATTAATCTACACAGATGCACTAACATATTTTACTAGCCAGCAAATAAAGGGTAGTTCTGTTTTTTATTTTTTTAAGTTACTAACTTTTAACAGTTATAAAAAGGCCCAGACCGTAGAGCTAGGCCCGCTTTTCTCCGGTGGTCTCCGGTGCTCGGGAAGCAGTACCCGCTCTGTCCACAGGGGCCGCCACAATCAACCGAACATGATCGTTCCTCGTGATAGCTTTGATGAAAACACAGCATGTAAAAAAAACACTATAAATCTGATGTTGAAACTACAGTGTGACACATGTAGCTGCTCTCAATAATAACAGCGTCTTCTACAGATCCGCAATGCTAAGGAGGCTGCAGCGGAGAAAACAAAGGGCAAGAAGGTACGCATGAAAACACAGAATAGACGTACACACGTGTTGCTTAAAATTAATGTAGAGTTAGAACAAGCTCGTGAGCAGAAGATACAACCCGCCACACACTGGAGTTTCAATGACAGACCTCTTTTTTATATTATATTTGTTTTATTATCATGCTTTAATTGGAACGCTAAAGAACTCAAGAGCCTGTTTAGTTGATAATTCATTTAAAACTAACTTGCTAATAATGCAGAGATGGAGTTTTTCATGTCTCGACCTGCATATTTTAGTCTATTATTTCCTTTTATTAGCCACAAACTGCAAACAGCTTCTCCGACAGATAGATAGTTATTCCTCTTTCTCAAGAATACATACCGAATATTTACGGAAACCCTCTTACAGCCAATTTACCAAGAAAGACCCAATGTCACAGTGTGTGTCGCCATCATTTCTACTGTCTCTAATATTGTTGTTTTCCATCCCTGACAGAATCTTGAAGAGGGCGTCTACACGGTGAGTTTTGATGCTATGAACGACGCAAAGGGATTAATTGAATAGATTATTCAATTGAAGAAAGTGAGATTGCCATGTCTTTTTTTAAATTATAAAGCAGGTCTAGGTGCTATGAGAATACTGCAAACGTCTTAAAACGTGTCTTTAAAACGAGCTTTTACGACTTCTGTCAATGTTATGATGCCACGGGGAGAATTGGCTCCAAGCTGTGTGTGGTCGACCCAGACAGTGGGTGTCATGGCGACAATTGAGTGTGAAGACGTCCAAAAGGACTAAAATGAACACGCCAACCAATCACAGGAGGGCTCTTATGGGCGGGGCTTATATGGGCGGGGCTCTTAAAGAGACAGGAGCTAAAACGGAGCATTTCAGACAGAGAGGGCGGGTATATTAGAGAGTATATAGAGAGTATATTCAGACAGACAGTGTGTGGGAAAATAATGTGTGTTTTGATAATTAAAGTGTGTAAACAAGTTATATTAGAAAACCTTAAAAAAAAACAAGTGTAGACCTGAAGATGTGCGCGATACGCCCCCTTTAAATGATAGTGTTCACTGAATGTCTCATTATCCCTCTTTCCTTCCAGGGGTTGACTCCTCGTTCCCAGGACACTTATGAAACTATCGGCATGAAAAAGTGACTCGTGAACGAAAGTCCACGAAGTGCACGTACCAGTGTTAGTTCCCCTTTTGCTTTTTGTAGAACGAGTGGTAAGTTAGGAGGGACGACACGGAAATGGGGAAGTTGAGCCCTCAGAAATGCATACCGTTGTTCTAAGTTTTTCTTATTCCATTTTTTAATATTTTTTACAGCTCTGTTGCACATATTTAATTGTGAAAACAGAGATGCTTCAGTCACATCTTGTATCGTCATTCATATAAACACACAATTAAATGTGGCGGATGGAGTTTTTATGTCCGGCGTTAGACATGCCAACTAACTTCCTAACTTTATTTGAAAGATATTAAAAGTATTCTACTTGTGTGCAAGACGGTAGAAGATGAATTACAGAGATACTGAGCAATGTTTCCTACACACCACAGGATGGCAGTGATAGTGTCCTCACCTGTTCACACACCCCCACCCACACACACAAACACACACACACACACGGGAGTCTGAAAGAAATCAAGAATAACATGCAGTGTAAAGATTGCAATGTAAACTGCTGCCTGTAGGATGCATAGAGCTGTTATACATATGGAAAACCTATTAAATGTTCAACTTGCTTATTAAGTAACTTTGTCTCTCTTTGAATTTCCATGTTAAATTAAAGAAAACCTGAATACATTATGTTTATATCAGTGGAGGTAGACCTCTGGTCGTCATAAAATAAGCTGACAGTGGTTTAGTAGATTAGATCTGTTAAAAAGTGTTTACGATGTCACAAATAAAGGAGAAAAGGATTGATGCGCATGATGAACTTTATGAGGGGTTCTAGATGATTAAGTCAGGATATTAAATGGCCCCGGGGCAGATTTCTGTTTATTCCCATGATTTGAATTATGAAAATCCTTCAAAGTGTCTCAACCGTGCTCACCCGAATGTGTGTAATGATCCCAATTCAACATTAAAACATTACTTTTCCTCTTATTGTTGTCGTGTCGCAGTCTTCTTATGCTACCCCGCCTGCGTCACTTGTACACAGTTTGAACTAATGTCTGCTTTTCACCTGCCTCTCCTCCGAGCGGAGCGTGTAAAGACGAGAAAATAACTGTCATGTTGCCTCAGCCGAACCGGAATGGTGGCTTTTTGGCCGCTGCGGTGCATGTATGTGCGTGTGCGACTGTGGGTAGGTCTGTGTGTGTGTGTGTGTGTGTGTGTGTGTTTGTGAGAGAGAGAGAAAGAAAGAGAGGGCGAGAGAGGGAGAGGGGGAGGGAGGGAAAGGAGAAGCTCAAACAGGTGTATCACAAACAGGTAAAGCTGCTCCTTCTTTTTTCTAAAGGGCACACATGATGGCATGTGCTTGACAAAACAACACCGACGCAGAGCGAGAGGACTTACACTTTCCACCGGGACCGAGTTTTTACAACGACAGAACATTTCACCTGGGCCGGGACGGGACTTTTGTATCGAGGATGAGAGCATGAGTCCGCCTCAGTGCCTCATGCGCGACTGCCGTCGAGGATACCACGACCGGGACTGATAAGCGTTGCTCCGGTGCTGACCCGCCGTCCCAGTTCGTGCACCAGTACCAGCCCCCGCCGAGGAGAATGACACCTCTGCCGACCGGCCTGTGTCTCTGTGTCCTCTGGATCTTTGGTAAGAAGGCTTTCCACCGCACAGACAGACATCTTAAATATTTTCGAGCGTTTACACCACGCCTGTGTCTCTATCCTGTCTGGTGTCGGATGTGATGTTCCCTCAGGGCCACGGCTCGCACGCTGACCTCAACAACAACATGGAGTGACCTTAATGAAGGCTGCTTGATATAGATCCTTTTCATACTTATACCCTACAATGAGCCTGTTCTTGCCCCCTTTGGTCATGTTTAGAAGAACATTACATGTCTTTAAGATGGGCGCTGTAGTTGTCTTGCTTCGGGAAGGTGTCTCAGCCATGTTCGGTACACGCTGGTGATGAGAGACGGAGCTGTGAAAGAAAACACATCTGGTATTTCTGGAAAAACAGGTTGCTGTTGATCAATTCCCCTCCTGCCTGATCCAGGGGAGCTGTGGGCCCTGCTAGGAGGATTATGTGTGTGCGTGTGAGTGTATGTTTGAGTAGGTGTGTGTGTGTGGGTGTGTGTTAGTGTATGTGTGTGTGTGTTGTAAATGCAACCTTAGGGTGACAAACGCACCACACAGAGTCATGGAAAAATACACACCTGTCTGCAGGGTACACTCATCCGTTCTGCTGGTAAATGCATGAATCACAAACTCACTGACATATCCGAACAGATTCTCCTCGATCAGAAATGGAATCAACATTTGTAAGAATTCCAGAGGGCGAGACTCGCAAAAAACAACAATACCCAGACACCCAAACACCCAGACACCCAAACACCCAGACACCCAAACACCCAGACACCCAGACACCCAAACACCCAGACACCCAGACACCCAAACACCCAGACACCCAGACACCCAGACACCCAAACACCCAGACACCCAAACACCCAGACACCCAGACACCCAAACACCCAAACACCCAAACACCCAGACACCCAAACACCCAGACACCCAAACACCCAGACACCCAGACACCCAGACACCCAGACACCCAAACACCCAGACACCCAAACACCCAGACACCCAAACACCCAGACACCCAAACACCCAGACACCCAGACACCCAGACACCCAAACACCCAGACACCCAAACACCCAGACACCCAAACACCCAAACACCCAGACACCCAGACACCCAAACACCCAGACACCCAGACACCCAGACACCCAAACACCCAAACACCCAAACACCCAAACACCCAGACACCCAGACACCCAAACACCCAAACACCCAAACACCCAGACACCCAAACACCCAAACACCCAGACACCCAAACACCCAGACACCCAAACACCCAAACACCCAAACACCCAAACACCCAAACACCCAGACACCCAGACACCCAAACACCCAGACACCCAAACACCCAAACACCCAGACACCCAAACACCCAGACACCCAAACACCCAAACACCCAAACACCCAAACACCAGACACCCAGACACCCAAACACCCAAACACCCAGACACCCAAACACCCAGACACCCAGACACCCAAACACCCAGACACCCAAACACCCAAACACCCAAACACCCAAACACCCAAACACCCAGACACCCAAACACCCAGACACCCAGACACCCAGTCCTGTGAACGTGGTCCAAGTGGCGTTGGCTGTTCTCAATGTCTGACGGGAAATCCGTGTGAATCAATAAAGCCACAAATGTGACGGAGAACCATTGTATGAATCTCCACGGTACCCAGTGGATGAATCATAATCATTTCGATGACTCCCTGACTTTGTGATGTTTTTTTTAGACATCCATTTCCCCTTCAGGATCAACCGCCTTCCCGATCCCTTCAATTTCTTATCTTCAGGTCGACATTTTCAAGACGTCAAACACAGACGTCTGACTTTCTCGACCGACGGCTGATGATATTTTTTCCATTTGGTTTTGGGTTATCGTAGAAAAAAGAAAAAAATCTCTGTTGCAATCAAACAATTATGATGTGTGCAGATGAACTGCACGGTGACATACTTTAAAAAGTAGATATATAGAGAGACTGAACATATGGAGTTGAGACAACCGACCCTGCAAGAGATGAGCAGAACACATTATAACTGCTGTAAGCACGATAACTCTGATGCTTATCAGGAGAGTGATCACAGATAAACGTTTTCAAGAGGACATTTTTGACTGACTAGCTCATCCTGGAGGCCCCCGATGGAGAGGACCGCCCCCGTGTTGTACTTCATCTTGCAGACAGAAGGCCTGTGGCGCTGTGCACGGGTTCATCGGGAGGAATCCACCTGCGAGCTGTTTTTGTCCTTCAGTGTCAACAGTGTCACAGTCATGTGAAAATTGCCCCCCCTGTGAAAGGGAATCAATCAGCAACAACAGCACACGCCTGGTGCCAAGAGCAGCGATATAATTACGTGAGGATGAATCACCTGTCCGAGCTCTTTGGGTGGCGAGCGTTCTGCCGGCGGATCTTTCACAACACAGAATTAGATCTTCGACGGTTGCTAAACGAACCCTTGTGCGACGTCTCGTCAACCCGATGCACGCAGGTTGCAGGAATCGGCATCTCGAGCCAGAGTGTGTGCGTGTGCGCACTTTGTGAGATTGCTAGTTGACAGCAAAAATATATAATCTGACCCCCCGCCCCCCCCCGACCGTCAACGCCCGGCAGATAAATTGCAAAATGAAAAAATAGAGATGCACGCGATATGGCGTTTGTGGTTTATAGTGTCGCAGTGTGAAACACACACACACACACACACACACACACACACACACACACACACACACACACACACACACACACACACATGTGTGTATGTTGTGTGCCTTGTGTGTTTCCTGAGTTGAAGGGCTCACTCGGTCCAGCCACTGAGGTAAACCTCTTTCAGTTTGCAGCGAACGCTTATCTCGAACAACGAGTTCCGCCACATAGCTCCACTCCCCCCCCGCCCCTCGTGGTTTTTTTTCTGACAGACATCTTGTTTTCTCTCTCCTCCCTCGTGTCCGTCTTCACTCTCTCTGAACCCTCGGCCGCGCTCCTCTCGGCTGACGTTTGCACTCTCGCAGCCTGAGATATGTGTTGACGTGATGTGGCACACGTGGCACTCAAAGGCACACGTGACCGTCATGAGAAGCACAGAGAAACTACAAGGACGACACACACTTCATTCTCTGCTCAGGTAGCCATCGCGACACGATATCTCTGCAACGCTATTAATCGACTCCTGCTATAATTATGCTCTGAATGTTGCTGAGAACCTTTAATTAACTTCACTGACAAAGAAAAGCTCCGACCAAAGTGTATGTGAACTGGAAAGCTCAGCGAAGGTAAAGGCTGGACCACATTCTTCA
Organism: Pseudoliparis swirei; assembly: GCF_029220125.1. Taxonomy (NCBI): domain Eukaryota; kingdom Metazoa; phylum Chordata; class Actinopteri; order Perciformes; family Liparidae; genus Pseudoliparis; species Pseudoliparis swirei. Next base: position 13,850,023 of record NC_079408.1, read on the forward strand.
GTGGGAAGTGGACATTCTTTTTTAATAAGAGCTTCTTCCTCATATGGTTTCTCTATTTTGAAGTGAGCAAATGCACAACAAGAGGAGTTTTCCTGCACTTTTATTCTTCATATTGTGAAAGTAACTACAGGTTCAGACTGCAGGTCAAAGGTCACTCTCAGGGAGCTGGTGAGGCTGGAGGCCGTCACTGAAACAAGCCAATTTCAGGATCTCTCAAACGACTGATTTCAGGCGGATCTCTTCCTCCCTCGACGTATACTCACCTCCTCCTCCTCTCTTCTTCTAGTGACGGTGACACGGGGCAACTTTGTGGATCTCCCGCTCAAAGATCCCATCCTCTCCATGGCGGAGGAGGAGACCGTCCTGCCCTGTCGCTACCAGCCCACTGGGGGCAACACGGTGGTGCAGGTCACCTGGTACAAGCAGAAGCAGCAGATCATCACCGCACACCACGTTAATGGACAGACAGGTCAGTGCATGGGACACTGGCCCCGCCTCCTGTGGCCTCCTCTCTTCAAGAGATATCTTCACACTGAACAACGTGCCTCCATCTTTATCACAGCATTCGCTCTTCTATGCTCATTACAGCGAGAAGATATTAAATATTATAATACAACTGCTGCAGGAAACTAATAGAGCTTAAAGGCAGCGGTTTAAAAGAATGCAAGTGTAATTTCAAGCAGGAGTGCAGGTATGAAAATCCCCCCGCCCCCCTAAAAAATCACTCAAAACTCTGCACTTTAATCACTTGTATTCACTTGTTTAAAATTGTATGACGTATTTATAGTATTTATATAGATATAGTATTTATAGTATTTATATATATAGTATTTTTAATAACTGTACGTGAATCTTTATGTTTACTTAGTATAAGGAAATGTCTTGTCTTATCTGTTGTGCCTGTGCACTTTTATATGTTTCACCGTGGGAGAGTGGGAAACGTCCTATCGATTCCTTTGTATGTCTTAACATGTGAAGAAATTGACAATAAAGCTACGACTATGACTACATGTGTTTGGAACAGGAAGTGACGAAAGAAACCCTTAAGGTCCGTTTTTAAACGTGCTGGGCCTAATTTTTGTTGTAGTCACATCTGATCCTCTCACACATGATCTTTTAACTCTCTCTCTCTCTCTCTCTCTTTCTCGCCATCTTCTCCGCCTCTCTGCAGCATTCGGGACGTGGTCTCAACGCGTGCGCTTCAAAAACAGCGAGCCCACGCTGGACTCGTCTCTGGTCATCATGAGCACGGAGGTCTCCGATGAGGGGAAATACCTCTGCCGCATCAGCACCTTCCCCTCCGGCAACTTTGACCGAGACATGTCCGTCGTGGTGTGGAGTGAGTCACCCGTCTTCTTCCTCCTTCCTCTCGTGGCCGTGCAGTAGAAATAGATTTTTTTTTGTTGGCTCAGTCAAGTTCGTCTCTGGTGCCAAAATGTCGCCCAAGGAGGAAATCTGATAGTAGTTGCAAAAGACTTGTCAGCCAAAAGGGGAACCGACATGATCTTTAATCCGATAAGCATTTTAGAGACACTTTGTTTCTGAAATTACAACATTCCTTTATTGTTACCAGCAATTTATCATATTTGTACATGTTTAAATTGGTTAATTATTCTATACTTTTATCTTTTTCTTACACCTGAAATGCACGTTGTGGTATTCCACTCCATTTATTTCCAGGGTTGTCAAAGTGTCCCGGAAGGCTCGCTGAAGGAAGTCATAATAAAGGTTTAACCGTAAGCTACGGGCTAATTTTGAACATGCCATTTCAGTATTTTTTCAACCTGACCGCGATAATTGAATAAATAACAAGTTATGTTATTCTCTGTAAAGAAGTAACACGCACAGTTAAAGGCAAAAAAAGATAAACTGAAATAGTTAATATTATAAAGTTATTTTTTAACACTTACAAACAGGAAACCCTTGACACTGAGCCCCGCCCACTTTCAACAAATATGAAAAGCACAGAAAAACCCCACAAATAACGACACCCCTTAAGGGAAAATGACTAAAATAAGACGTGTCTGATCATGTAGGATAAGTATCAGACACCATTTGACACAGCATGGTGACAGTTTACTTTAAGTCTAACGCCAACTGCTAAGTGTGTTGACTTTGCATTGTTATCTTCACTCTGACCATCGTGACCTCCCCCCCTGCAGCCGTTCCCATCTCCTCCCTGGACCCTGTGGTTCTGGTGGAGGGGCAGTCCTACCGACAGGCCGCCTCCTGTCGCTCCGTGGCCCGCCCGCCCCCCCGCCTCACCTGGGACACCGACCTGAACGGCCAGGCGGTCGACCGCTCCTCCGACAACGGGGCGGTCTCCTCGCACTTCTCCCTGCACCCCCTGAGGAACATGAACGGCAAGACGCTGGACTGCCTGGTGTGGCACCCCACCATGACGGACCCCCGCAGGCTCACCAACCAGCTGGTGGTGCACTGTGAGTACCCGTCGTGTGCACAGGGAGGGGGGGGGGGGGGGTGAGGCTCAGTTGCAGAGGGGGTTGGGGCAGTGGTTCGGGGAACAGGCGCCGGGGTAGAGGCCTAATTGGAATCCGGTTGATTGCGTGGCTACGTGTGCTGGTTCCAATCCCCCGCCACCACAGGGTGCTTTACACAAAGTAAAGGTGTTAATGAGCCCCTTGGTTAAGAAGGAAAAGGACTCATTCAAAACATGCACATGCACCTGTTTCAACATTTGGGTCGCACTTCCAGCTTCACTTCAAATGACTTTGCTCTCTTTATTACTCCGCTTTATTTGCATTTATTTACTCTATTATATTCCCTATTGCAAAAAGTTGAAGGAGAAACATCTAGAAAGCCTAATGCATGGCCCGTGTGTGGTTGCAGGACATTATTAGGGGCATACGCCTATGAACTTTTGTTGCTGTATACTCGCTTACTCGTAAAATATTACATTCATTCGAAGCGTTCTTTCATCAGTTGAAAGGCTGGACCCCACCGCCGCTCCCCGTCTTCGCTTCCTTTAGTTCAGAGTCCTTTAGAGTCAAAGCTGATACAATGTGTGTTTTGTCCTCCCAGTCCCTCCACACGCAGAAGTGTCTGGCTTCAATGGAGACTGGGCTGTAGGTTTGGAGAACGTTGCCCTGAGGTGTGTGAGTGGAGGAAACCCCAAACCACAGAGTTTCACCTGGATCAGGTACAGTAGGCCCCGCCCCCTTCACGTCTGTCTGCTCCATGTGTGTGTGTGTGTGTCTGGTCACTGTTACTTTTCTCTTAACTTAAGACAGTAATTACACCAATGAGGCTATGTTGCTCAAATCCCACCATTGAAGGGTACAAGTGGTGTGTTCAGGGCACTCGGGTCATCCTCGTGAGCTAACATGAAAACCAGACGCAGTAGAAACGCCTCCAGGTGATTTGGCGGTTGTCATTGTTTCCTGCTCTTCTTACATGTACCTGTGTTCTCCAGACTAGACGAGGTGTTTATCACAAAAAACATTGACGTGCAACGTAAACTGGGATAACCGGTTTAGGGAAATTAACTCGTGCTTCATTATGAACTCAATTTAAATACAGACGCTTGCCAGTTTCATAGAGTTGTATTTGTCTGGCAAATACTTGCAAATTGGCTGATTACACTGTGCTGACAGTAAATAACGAAGGAAAAGTGATGTAACTAAAGTAAATCTGCATAGTAACGTCTTGAAGACTGTTTATTTGAGCAGTTCGGGGGCCCGTTTGGGTTTCCATGAGTGGGTCTCTGGAGCCATGACACACACATACCTGCTGATCGGCTCCTGCCACCTGTTAACAGCACATTGATTGACAGCAGAGGCCGACCAGTAATGTGCGGGGAATGCAGCGACGAGCTCACGTAGACAACGCACTTCTTAAATGATCAAAAGGCCGTGAATGCAAATGTTCAAGAAGATAAGATAGAGATGAGAAGATTTAGTGTGTGTGTGTGTGTGTGGGGGGGTCACTGAATAATTTGCTAGAAACTATAACAAGGTGCTGTATCAAATCAACAGATGGGGACAAATTCCATAAATAAAACCAGCCCACGCTATCATGGGCCAAGAGAAACTCTGATTGCATTGTGACACACAGCAGTGCGATTCATATTTTTGCCAGCTAGTCAGCTTGAGCCGAGGTTTGAATACCCGAATACATTACGACTTTGCCAGTATCGCTCCTGTTCAGTTTTCTGAAAGCTTTTCCGATGATTTACTCGTAATTTAAGATATACATGCAAACTGAGTTCAAAGGTATGGAACAGTGTGGGCCAAATAAAGGATTAACTCATCTGAACTTGACATGATTGAACTTGTAATGTGCAACAGGACTGAAGCGTTTCGGTTGAACACCTGTAGAATCCAGACGGCCCCCAGTGGGACAAATGGTTATAAGCATGTGCTTAATCTGGGTAATGGTTAAGAGGAACTCCACGGAAGATGTTCTCCTTTTTTTTCCGAGGGTCTTGTTAATGGATTCTCGTCATTTACAGATTAAACTTTAAATTCAAAGAACCCTTTCTACATGGCTGGCATTGCCACATGCTGGTCCTGCGGCCTCGATGGAAACTGAGAGGCTCGGGTGTAGAAACATGGCCGCAGCTCTCCACCCAGACGCGGGTCTGACTCAGAGACCCGACTCCCTCCGCTTGAGTCACCCTGTGTCATTCGTTCGCCGTTTCCCTTTCGGTGCGTTTGAGATATTCTCAGGGTGTGGTGTAGAAAAAAGAAGAAAAAAAATGGTGAGCCTCAAAAAAAGTGACTGGAAGTCTCTCGCATGCAATCGGGAGAAGTGACAGTTAGGCCCCAAGGGAGGAATTCACCTGGCTGTTAAATGTAAAAGAAAAGTAAAGAAAGAAAAAGCTGAGTGTTAATGATTTTTCAACAAAATGAAAAGCCACGAGTGAGGGATCAAAAACTTTCAAAGCATAACATAACCCGACCTGATCATGGCAAAGACCAGACGACTGACAGGAACACTGGACACGAGAAGACAGGAAATAGCACATGGTAACAAGACACAGGTGGGACTAGGGGGGCGGGCTGACACTGATGAGCATAGGCATGTGATGGTGGGTGAGAAAGAAACCTGGCCTGAAAGAGAAAATGAACAAAATGAAAATGACCTGAACCTCCCTCTCTTGTCATCACAGCAGTACAGTACCCCCCTCTCTCCTCGGCCTGATGATAAAGTCCAGTCTACCAGGAATGCTTGCCCCTCCCCTAACGGACGTGGAGGGGCTGGAGGCACGAACAAGTGTGCTTCACACACCGCTTGATACTTACTACGTAAGGGTTGTGGGCACTCTGTCCCTGAGTTGCACCCACCGCACGGGTTGATGACTCGACTGTAGGAGGAGCGACCTCGATGAGCGCGTCCAAAAAAGCCATCCCAGGCTGAACTGGAGAGAGAGACTGGCGACCAGCCCAAACTGGAACCTCACCTCTTCTCGTTGTTAGGAAAAAGGAGGCTGGAAACCGCTGACGGTGGCACCTGTGAGTCACAAAAAAACTTCAGAAGGAAGAAATGAATTGGACCCTGACAGAAACAATGTCATTACGTAGTCTTGCCTCTGGATGAGGAAATCCACAAAACAAAAATCCATCGAAATGTGTGACCGGATGGGATCGGGATCGGGCTGCCGGCTGAGCAAGCCCATCTTGACTTGAGTATTACCTTTACGCACACACCGGACACACATACAGCGGCCACATTTTTCTCATTTTTGGCCACCAGAAACGTTGTTGAATGAACACATTGTTCTGCTACTCCCGGATGTGACACAGATGAGTATGCCCAGTGAGTGAGCTGAGTGGAGTGAAGAGCCCCAGGAGGAACAAGAACAAAACAGGACACGACACTGGCGCTGATTTGGATTCATTGCCCTCTTTAACCTTCGACTGACTCTGCCTGGGAGGCTCCTCTGTCTTGGGGTTAAGGTGGAAGATGGGTCTTGCTCTTACAGTGGTTCGTCGGGGATCGTACGAGACAGACAACACTCGTTTTTTTGATTCTGAGGGGGGGAAAAGAGAGTGAAGTTAGTTGAAACTAGAAAAGTGTCCACCTGGCCTGTGGGGGAGGAGTTGAGTTTTCCTTTCTTATATATTCTTCTTCTATGTTTGTGATCTGTCAGAGTGAAACAGTTCATGTGATAGTGTCTCCATTCCAGCCAGCCCTTTTTCCAGCTAACATTCCTTTGTTTCCTAACAATTCCTTGTTTCTGCCGTTGTCCTTCCCAGGTGGTAAGCAACACACATGGATGTGTTGTCTGCATTCGTTGTCTTGAGCAGATCAAATTCCTCATTATCCTCCTCACCTCACTCAATAATGGATCGGGGAGCTGGGATCTGGTGAGTGGGGGAGCGAATGTGAATCTATCTCTGGAATCTAAAAAAGCAAAGCAAGATCCGATCCTGGGGGAGCTTGAAGAAGAACCTAGAGAACAGAAAGAAGATGCAGAAGCAGCAGAATTCTAATAAACTTCCCAACTTCTAGCAAAGACTAGGAAACTAGAAACCTTTGCTTTCCTTGGTGTGGGCCACTGGGATACTGGGGATGATTTCACTGGATATGATTGGATTTGATTAGGTAGTGGGTATCCTAAGAAGACTTCTAAGACACCATGGAACTGTGTTCTCTCCTTCTGCCTTTTGATATTCCAGTAGTTTAGTTTCTGCAAAACTTGGCGGATGGACATGGTTAGCGTGCGTAGCGTCTGGGGAGAAAAAAATATTCAAAATTCCCATAAAACCTCATTTCACAAAGCTTGAAAACAGCCGATTGCATTGCACAAAAAAAGGCATTACCAAGTACTATGTGACATTCTGAGTGTTGAATCCAGTCTTCCCTCATCCCCTTGTTTTATTTCTAACCAAGTGATATGCATTTCAAATCCAACAACTTGGTGAATATCTTGTTGAAACAGTTCAAAGCAAAATGACATGTGGCAGAGGATAGCGTTCTTCTTTCACCACCGTAATGTCATTAGTGTATATGCATCTCAGAGAGGTCCCCTTTTTCTTTTCCACAAAAAAAAAAAAACTCCGGGCGATGGCTGGAGACGATGAACCTGATGATGTGAGAGAGTTGAGATCCATCATCCATTCATTGTTGCTCTCTCCTCTCGTCTCGAAAGTCTCCTTGGGGATGGGGGGGCAGTGCGGAGATCAATGAGGTAGCGACAAGGCTTTAGACTTGTAAAAAGCTTTTTAAATCATGTTGCGGTTTACACCTGCCTTACAAATCCTCTATGGGTAACTGTGAACAACAAGCGGGCGTCTTAAGGCACTGGCAACAGGATGATTGACTAGGCCCCAGTCTATAAGGCTTTTCCCCCCCCCTGGTCAACAGGTCGAGGAGGAAGTCTGCGCGAAACTGCTCACCAGCGCCTCTTTTCCTGGGTGAGCACGATCTTTCCCACGAAGCGAGTTGATGATGACCTGGCCGCAGGTAAAACAGCAACCCTCCCCTCACGGCGCTGCCTCTCCTCCCTCCAGAGAAAGCCTGGTTCACCGGAGTCATTCGGAAGGTCCTCTGATGGTCCGTAATATGAGCTGGAAATCTCCGGCTGGCGGCGCGACCCTCTCGAGGCTGGGCTGGGAATAACATCGACGACGTCTCGGCGCTCCCTCTCTCTCTTTTCTTCTCAATTGGGATCCGGATGGCCATGGCGCGATCCAGAGGGATTCCAGATCCCGCGTGTCTCCTTTGGCCAGCTGGTCCAGTTCGGTCCAGTCCGCCCTGTCATCGGATCACGAACATTAAATCGGCCAATGAGTAACATAGTTCGGTGTCTAGCTGTACCAGAAAGGCTCTGCAGAAGAGTCTCCGGAAAATCTCTCTCCCCGGAAGAGCAGCCCGTAATGGAGGAAAGGCTGATGGCTCGGGGTGGCTGGAGTGCAAATTTCCTGAACCCCGCCTGCGTCCTCCTCAGCTCTTGTATCCCCGCTGACTTTGTCCAGTTTTTTTGAATGAAAAATCGCCACGCCTGTACAGGACGCGCGAAAGCGCGTTTGAAGGTCAGCTGGGTCCATAATGGTCAGTTCGTGTTCTTACGACCTCTCACGACCTTGAAGTAGGACCCAATTGTACGACCCAAAGACAGAGATAAAGTATTTGTATTTTTTTTTTTTTTTGGTTCTGATCAAAACTTTTCAAGAGCATAACATAACCCGACCTGATCATGGCAAAAAACAGACGACTGACACAGGAACACTGGGAGACAGACCAATCAGGGCGGGCTGACACTGAGTGTGGGTTTTTTCCCTTCTGTTTTGAATTTGCCAGGAGACGATGTACACATTACTGGTCGCCAGTCACAGGGGCATACATGTGAACACACACACACACACACACACACACACAGAGACACATGTATACATACAATACGCATTCAATCAGCCCTCAAAATCCAGAGTTTTGGGCGACCTCTCCTTCCTCGTGAAGGCATTTCCCATGAACACACGCACAGATACAAATGTGCTGCTGTTGCAGCGGGCGGACCTGTTGGCTTTGTCAATAAAAGGCGGCAGCAGGTGAAGTAATAGCCGGTGTCACAGTGTCGTGTTGCAGCTTGCGCCGAGAGCAGACAGGTGAGACGGTTTCGCACGAAGGAGGGAGCTCGAGGGAGAGGGGGGGGGGGGGGGAAGAAAAAGCGAAAGGGATGAGCGGCCCCAGAACAGAGGCGAACCAGTGTGTGAGCAGGATTATAGGATGGTTGGGGCGAGCCAGGGGGCGGAGAGAGGAGGAGGAGGAGGAGGAGGAGGAAGCATAACGTGTAGGTTTGTGTGAGAGCCATGTGGCGCAGACGGCTCCTCTCCTCCGCCGGGGGTCGATGCCTGACTGCAACAGCCGGTGTGTTTCAGGGCATCCTATAGAAGAGGAAATGCGGCCGCCGTTTCTGGGGCAATGCAGGTTGATGATGGTCGTAATAGGCGTAGATTATAACGTTGAGTCATGTTCCTCAAAACAACAACACTGAGGCAACACCCTGCACTGTGTCGCTCATCCGATGTTACCAACACATCTTCCATGAGTCACAACTGGCTTCAAGCATTTTAGGGGGCATTGTTGACGCAAGGAAATGAAAAAAGAAATGTCAATGAATATAAGCTTCGCCCGCTCATCGGTCACGTGGAACAGAGACGAATCGGAGGAGATTAAGAAGGCAGAAACGGGGGCGTGGTCAGTGGGAAGTGCGGCGGAAAAGACAGGGTTGTGTACTTTTAATAGCGGGGGAGGGTTTTGAGTATTTATACTCGTCTGTCTGTTGATGAGTCCCACTTGTTGCCTGAGAGGATAAACATGGACTCGTTCTAAAACTGCTTCGATACTATACACATCAATTAGTGAGTGTTGGGTGTGTGCTGGGAACCAGTTCGGCAGCATGTATTTGCCCGAAATGGTTCAATCTGGCAGAAAGCAGAACATTCTTTAAGCCCCGGGCTCCGGATTAGAAGTCAGATATAATAGAGGGCATGGTTTACCTTTTTAAATTATTATTTTTGGTTTCATTGGGGATATTTATGCCAGTGTTTGTGTTTTTTTTATCGAAGCTAAAAGGTGAACTTCCAAAATTGTAGGAAAAAAATAATACTCACAATTTCGCCAAAATATATTTAAAATGTTTTTAATTTTTAATGTAATAAACTAGGAAATGCCTTATTGAGATTAAAAATCTCCTTTACAAGAGTGTCCAGTAACAAATTACACATTTTCAGATAATACAACATAAAACAGTGACAGACAATATATAAAAAAGAAAGAAATACTTTCTTTTTTTAGATCACAGGATGAATAAAACCAAAACTAATACTCAAGTCATCATAACTCAGTTCACCCAGGTGCACATACCTCCGTCAAAGAAAACATCTACAACCAGATGAACCTCCAACTCTTTCAATCTATGTGAAAAACACCGAAAGAGACACATATTTGTGTCACATTTATCAACACAGACACAAATGTAAAAGCCCAAATTGTCCCCATAGTGAGGCTGGAGGTTAAATCTGTGTCTTGTTTCTGAATGCAGGATTGGGGGAGAGCTGCCCGAAGGTGTCATCCCCCACCCTAATGGAACACTAGCTTTTGGGAGACCCCTAAGCCAATCAGATGGAGGCACCTACCAGTGCGTGGCGAAGAACGGCGTGGGCGTGGGGAAGGCGGAGGTGAACATTGGTGTGGCAGGTACGACGACAGCGACGTCATCGTCGTCGACAGCGCTCTGACTCTGGGAATAAATGCATCCGTCTCATCCACACCGCTCTCTTCTCTCCGTGTCGACAGAGTCGTCGCCGCCCAGCAGCCTGATGGAGAAAATGCTGATGATCATCATGGGGGGGGTGGCGGGGGGGCTGCTGATCCTGATGCTCATCGTGGTCATCACCCTCACGTGTCACCACAAACGCAAGAACAAGAAGCTGGAGAAGGAGCTCACTGTGAGGAAGTATGTGGATCCTCTCTTTTTCTTTTGTTTAATGATTTGAATCAAGACGAGATGAAGCCTTAATTATACCCGCAGGGGAGATTGAACGAATGATAACAACTAAGATTGGAGCGGATAAGGGCTATTAAGCATATTGCATCTGAGGGTTGCAACAGTAGAGCGAGTCAAGTTGAATTAGAGGAGCACAGAGGGTCAAATCAAAATGATAGACGACATGAAATGACATGAAAAATAGATTTAAACACTAAATAAAAAATGAACGACGTAGAAAACGTACACAGTGAAGAAATCATTGAATCCTTTAAGGATTCAAGATTTTATTTTCCATTTGTGCCTAGACCAACAGTCCAGACCCGGTGGAACTCTAATGCAGGCCTCTCCGAGTCAGCAGTTTATAAGTATCACTATAATAATAAATAAATAAATACAAAATATAAAAGAATACACTATACAGCAGGTATTTGTATATATGTATATATGTAAGGATACACTATACAGCAGGTATTTGTATACATGTATATATATAAAGATACATATGTATATATGTAAGGATACACTATACAGCAGGTAGATGTAGAGTTTTTAATCGTTTTAATTTATAGATAGTAAATATATTTGATCTCCGTCTGTCGTTCCTCACAGGGAGGAAATCAGCACTCTCTCCAGGCAAGCGTCGTTCAGGAGGGTGAACTCCGTCAGCACGGACGCCAGAGGAACGGTACCAGACCCAATTGTTGTTATTATTCGGTCCCACTGCAGCGGAGTGTGTTCCTCCCGTGTGTCTGAGCGTATGTTTCACTCGACGGTTTATTGGAGGATCTGTGTGTCGACTGTGTGAATGCTTGAACGCTGTGGCAGTCACGTGATAAGATCTGGCGTGTCATTCGTCAACGAGCGAGTTGCTGAGGAAGTTTCGACTTTCTTTTCCTCCCCGTGACACGTCTGAGCCAACCCTCTGCTCGGTGTCATTGCAGACGGAGGAGAGCATTCCTCTGAGGGCGGAGGGAACCATGAGGACCAGCATGTCCTCCCTCGGGGTGAGCAGATCAATCCAACCCCGCGAGCTTTACTGGCCTGATGACGGGCGGCTAGAGGGCATTTTGGGATGTTGATGATAGTAACGACAACACATTCTATTGCTGGAGACCTTTGAGATACTTTGTGCTCCTTTTGTTTCTGGAGTTTGACTTTTCAATTTCTGGAAATGTTTTTTTACTCCAAAATGTCAAACTGTCCGTTTCAATTCCATCTCCGATGTCACGGCACATAAATCCCAAAATGCTGAACTGTTGCGATAATTGATGAATTAACACAAGAAGCAAAAGGAAGTAAGTAAGGGAGGAAGGAAGGAAGTAAAGAAGTAAGGAAGTAACTAAGTAACTAGGTAATAAAGTAATGAAGTAAGTCAGTAACTTACTAAGTAAAGAAGTAAGTAAGGAAGGAAGGAAAGAAGGAAGTAATGAATGAAGGAAGTAAGGAAGTAAGTAACTAAGTAAATAACTAAGTAAGGAAGTAAGTAACTAAGTAAAGAAGTAAGTAAGGAATGAAGTAAGGAAGTAACTAAGTAAGTAACTAACTAAGTAAGAAAGTAAGGAAGTAAGAAAGTAAGTAACAAGTAAATAACTAAGTAAGGAAGTAAGTAACTAAGTAAAGAAGTAAGTAAGGAAGGAAGGAATGAAGTAAGGAAGTAACTAAGTAAGTAACTAACTAAGTAAGAAAGTAAGGAAGTAAGAAAGTAAGTAACTAAGTAAATAACTAAGTAAGTAACTAAGTAAATAACTAAGTAAGGAAGTAAGTAACTAAGTAAAGAAGTAAGTAAGGAAGGAAGGAATGAAGTAAGGAAGTAACTAAGTAAGTAACTAACTAAGTAAGAAAGTAAGTAACTAAGTAAATAACTAAGTAAGGAAGTAAGTAACTAAGTAAAGAAGTAAGTAAGGAATGAAGTAAGGAAGTAACTAAGTAAGTAACTAACTAAGTAAGAAAGTAAGAAAGTAAGTAACTAAGTAAAGAAGTAAGTAAGGAGGTAAGTAGTTAAGTAAGGAAGGAATGAAGTAAGTAAGTGAAGTGTCACAAAGTTCAGTTCAGTAGTCAATAAAACATTTTTTTCAATAACAGGCCAAAACATTTCGACAGTTGAAAGATTAAAGTACAATACACTGTAAAGGATGGTGCAGTAAAAAACACAAGGAAACAGATAAAACAGATAAATAAACAAAGCAGATAAAAGGCCAGAGAACATGTGACGAACCAAACGGCCGTTTGGAGCCTCGGCCCGGTCCGGGCGGCTCATCCTGAGTCCTGATGTCCCCGCGCTGCAGGAGCAGGCCAACTGCAGGGACAGCCCCTCCACCGTGTCGGGGGGCCGGGGAGGAGGAGGAGGAGGAGGAGTAGGAGGAGCGTTCGACTACCTGGGCCGGCCGGTGCTGCACAACAACACGCGCCGGGGGCGAGACAGCAGGCCTCTGGACCGAGAGGAGGAGAGCCGCCTCCGAGTGGAGACATACGTGAGGAACAGCGCCATTTCTTTCGTAAGTGTGCCTCAGCGCCAAAGCCCGATCACACCAAGCGATGTCCCCCTGTGCTCCTTCCCCATGTCAGTGACGGTGTGTTGCATTGTGGGTAGTTTTACCAGACATTTGTTCCTTTCCTTGCACAGCGATGCCATGTATAGAACGCTTTTGCAACTTCTGTATCAAATCCGTTCTTCTTTTTTATTTTTTTTATTTTAGATGATGTTGCGGAGGCTTATTTTCTCTTGGTATTGTTTATTATTTGTATTTTTGGATGTCATAAAAAAAAAGTATTCTGTTTTTAGTAATTGTTTTAATTATTTTTAGTTTGAATGAATCTTGAGATTTCTAGCCAGAAGAGGGCGGAGAGAAGAGAGCCAGTGCTCTCTTTCTGTCTCTGTTAAAAAACAGATTGTTCCTACTGTGTTTTAATATTGTTATTATATCGAGACACTTGAATAAGAGGAGAGTAATTATTTTGGAAAGAATAAATGAATAGATTGATGTAAGAGTTGCCTGCTTGATGCAACTGTGTGCACTGCGTGTCTTCCCAGCAGGAAACCCGTTTCCACCCTCCCCTCCTGCCGTCGGCCTTCCAGTTGGTGCAGTCCACCGAGATCGTCCGGCAGCTGAACGGCAGCGCCATCATGCCGGCGGACGGGGGTTCGAGGCCGGGAAGCGTCGCCAAGAACCACCAGCAGCCTCCTCTGAGCCGCAGCTACCCGGCGGTGACGGATGACGAGGATGAAGTGGACGAGGGTCTGGGGGGTCCCGCCAGTCAGGAGCATCCCGACGACCAGTACAGCGAGACCAACAGCTCCCAGGTGTCCGAGGCGCACAGTACCCGCTACCTGCAGACTAACGGCACACTGAGGCCCAAACGCCAGCCGAGCCCCACCGTGGTCAGTCCTCACGCCTCCCTGGTCCACAAGGCCCAGATAGTTTAGCGAGGGCAGCTGGACAAATAACACGTGAAACGGCAAGACTGCGGGTACACAGTAAATGTCTGGTGAACAATCTGCACCGCGACGCCAGCTTCTTCATTGTGTGGGAATATGGTGCAATCGAATAACATCTTAAGCGGGGGGGGGGGGGGGGGGGAGGGGAGACTCTACTCTGAAGCATCTCCTGGACATTTGTGGAATTCAAAATGTCTGCCGGGTGCTCCGTATTGCTCAGGGCGACTGGCACGAACACAAAAACAATGTCGCAATATTTCCAGTGCAGCTACCACGGCGTTTATTCGCGGACACTCTTCCTCGCTTGTCTTTCGTCATCTGTTTTTTTTGCTCTGTAACGAACAGGTGAATGCAGCTGACATACCTTTTATTTGGGGGGGGGGGGGGGGGGGAAATGGGTACATCGGGAACGCACATTGCAACACTTCTGGAGGGAGGATCTCTGCTGTCATCGGGTTCAGTGCATCGGTGACTGTGCCTGTGTCGAGTTGCCTAACACAACTCGGCCTGACACAAACCGTGGGGTAGTTCCTGTCACGCCACACCTGCAACGTGCATACCTCCACATTGTCTTGTGTCTTTGATTTGAAGCACTGGGACATGTTGGATCAGATAAAGGCTTCAAGCAGACACAACACGACCAATGTGTCCTATACATGGGGTGATTTGGCAATCTGTAAATCTGTACAAATATGCAAAGGTTTTCTTTAAAAAACAATATTGTTTTTAAACCCAAATCCTCAATACGGTAAATATTAAAGCATACACATAGTTAATACACCCTGTTCCATCTCCTATGTGAGGATGGTATGTTTAACATGCACACACAAGACATAAACACAGGTGTGTCCATGTATGTTGTGTATCTCCATGTATGCACACACGTGAACGCTGTAAAAAGCGACCATATGTTTGTCATGTACATTATTAATTTCTTTTTTTTGTGTCTGTTGTTTTTTTACTGATCACGTACTGCTTTAACACTAGAGACACACAAAGGCTGCCACGCGACGCGGCCGGCGGTATCTGTATGTGTCTCCCACCAGCTGGATGTTTTTCCAACATCCCAGACAAGACGATGCTTTTAAGGAGAATTTGACATAAACCGGTACAGATTTTTAGTATTGTGTCAAAACCAGACATGTATTATTTATCTGTAGCTTAATAGCAGTGGATATGTTTTATATACATCAGTGTTGGGTTCTGTTACGGCCCCGATGTGGGGAGCCAAGTGCCATAGGGAAAATAGGAAAAAAAACAATCACTTTTGCTTTTTTTGGCAAATATGAAGTATTATTTTGTTCTCCACACATGTATTACATAGTTCGATTTATGTTACCTTCTGTAAATACAACACAAATATGGGTTTTGTGGCAAAGGCAATGTACCATTCGACGTACTGGCACCCAACAGGTAAGAGCAACAGATAAGTGGTGTTTTGTGTGAACGTGGGTTGTTCTTGCTGGAGACAGCGCCCCCTGATGTTTACTGCTGGAAAGTGCAGGGACCTGAATGAGCCTAATGCAAAACGACAGAACGATGAAAGACTCTGCATTCCACTGGGATCTGGCGAAATTATCCTCCCGGTCACTTGCCCGAGATTTTCATTTCTTTAAGAGGTCTTTGTATGGGTATCAGTTTGTATTGATGGGTTTGAAATAAACGTGCATGGTTTTTGTAAAACGTTGATGTTAAACGTACTGTGTTCTGGATCAAATAGGAGAGATGACACTGAAATGTATTTTGTCTTGCCAGCAAATTTTCTGTTAAGACTCCAGTTTAATTTTTGCAGGGATTCAGGTGCATTAACCATTCCTCGAACTCTGGGTGCGTAGCCTATGTGTCCTGTTACGTTATGCGTTCATGCATTGTGTTTGAGTTAGCACATGGTACAAATTAATCCAAAACAAGACACAGTGTTTGCATAACATCCACTAAAAACTCAAAACTGGATTTCGACACAGGGTCATACAAGGCAAGAACATAATTGGTAATAATGTATGAGCACACCCCATTTTGTGTTATAATTTTAGTTTTGCCAAACATACCTTTACCAATCTAATTTACAGTAAAATCACAATACCACAAACCAATGTACAACAAAGTAAACACAGTGGGGCCCCTTGGGGTCTGGGAGCCTATAGGGGCACCACTTTGAGGGGATGGTGATCCGGCCCTGGCCCTCTGTCCAGGGCCCTACTATGAACATGAGGTAGTGTTTGGATGTTTCTCGCAGCAACAGTTCAACGAAGAGTTTTTTTATTTTTTATCATGGGCTACTTCAGTTCGATCACAATGGGAGAACAACATAAACAAGATTGTGTTTATAGGTTCAAAGCCCATTCTGTTCATAGGGCCCTTGACATGAAAGTGTGTACCACTACGCCCAAACTCAACTTGTAGTGCAGGGTTTTTTTTGTTGTTGAGAGCAAAGGTTTTTGATTTGCAGCAACAAATTATAGTTACATCAGAAAAATTAACAATTAATTTACTTATAAACGAAAAATCTGCTCTTAAAACTTAAAAGAAAAGAAAAATAAAGACACAAATCTACCGTAATACTGTTATACTTTCTTTTTTTGTAATCACTCAAACAAACAAACACACACACACACACACACACACAAATATACAAACAAAACAAGCACGAGATACACGAATAGGACTCGCCCGGAAGTGTGTAACGATGAGGTCATGCAGAAGGAGGAAACAGATCTCTCAGCTAAGATGGCGGAGGAGCAGCAGAAGGAATCATCACAGGGAGAGGTGGAGGGTGAGAGAAACACTTCACGCACTAAATAAGGTCGGGACGCTGGCGAGCGGAGCCCCCGGAGGGTCCGCCCGGCCGCCGGCCTCTCCGGTCCGGAGGCTGTCGACACGCAGCGGCGAGGGGGCGACGGGCCACGGCGAGCGGGCTAGCGGCTAACGGTAGCTAGCTAGCTACCAATGCTACACAAAGAGAAACCGCTTGTTTAGATACAGACGGGGACGCAGCACGTGACAGTCCCGGAGTGTTTTACCTTAGGAAATGTGAAAACTATACGTGTCATATTACATGTAGGAGTCGCCCATGTTTGGTGGGTAACACGACCGCGTTCGTCGAGACGGGGATGTGTGTTGTTTACGCTCAGGTCGAGCTAGCCGAGTGACTGACGCGAGCTGGTGTTGTGGATTAAGTTGTTTTCGTGTTAACTGCTGACTGGCAGCACGCGCCCGTTGAGGCTCGTCGCGACAGCGCGCGATGGGAAAACAGGAGGAGAAATGGTAGTTTTATTCGCGCATGCTTCATTACATTAAGTTACGTGTGCACCCGTGTTGTTATGTGTGTTGTTTACGCGACTGCGTTGTTGGTTGAGTCCTAATGTCAACAAATGATCAGAGGATTAATTATCTCACCTCTTGAGTGTCTGATTTTACCCACTTTGATAAAGTGTAAAGTGTCTGCACAGGTGGTTCCTCCACCTGAACCGTGGACAGATTTATTTGTGCGTGAACAAATGTATGATCCAAGATACTTCTGATCCGTTTGTTGTTGTTCTTTTTTTAATAAAATGAAAAATCACCTCTGCATTTTGATGATGCCACGGTTAATCCAGCTGTATTGTTCAGGTTACATGGGTGCATGTCCTTATTTAATGGAGTACTGCTCTGCTATTTGCTACTTACTGCCTTTATATAAATAAATAATTAAATTTTAACACTATTCTAATCTAAACTGACCCATGTTCCTTCCTGCTCTGCTTCAGGGGGGAACTGCCTCGCATATGATGAGGCCATCATTGCTCAACAGGACAGAATTCAGCAAGAGGTGAGATATCCATTTTTATTGAGAAGCAGAAAAGTTCATTTTCAGTTTTTTATGCGGCGTTTCACACCAAAAGCTTTACTCGAGTGAGTTTACTCGTCCGACAAGTTGTGGTTTATTTCATTCGCTTCATTTGCGCCTTAGAGGGGGCGGGGCTTATCTCTGTGGCTTTACTCCGTGGAAACGGTTGTCATCTCCGCCATCCACCACGGAAGAAATAAACACTATTTCTGCTTCATACTTGTTGTGGACATCCCACAAACGTTGTAACATCAAGCGCCCTCGTGTTTGGGTTCATCCCATTAATATCGTATATATATATTTATACATAACATCACCCGTAGGCTCACACAGCTCGGTGAGTTTCACCGACGACGTCTGAATGAGTGCCGCTTCCATGTAAAATGCAAAAAAAACCAGTAACTAATGTTATTGACCTTGACCTGTTCAGAAAACTATGAAATTATTCGGCACAGCTATTGCCTATTATTACAAGAAGTTATTTTATGAAACAACCATGATACATCCTATATGGAAGCTCTGTATTGCATAGATTTGTTTGTTTCCTTTGCTCAGACTACAAGAATAGAGTTGGGTCAAGACGGATGCACCCACAAGCGACGTGTCTTTCCATGCATTCCCTCATGATGTCTTTGTGTGTGTGTGTAGATAGCCAACAACAGCCCCTTGGTGTCGGACCGACAGAACCTGGCGGTGCTGCAGAGGGAGTACGCTGAGGATGACACGGTTTACCAGCTCAAGATCAAGGTCAGTCACTCCGCGCCGCCTGCTCTTAAGTGACTGCGCCTGTCCTCCTCCGCAGTCCAGGGTGTCTGTTCATCCGGAGCGTTGCTCACATACTCCAATTCAGTCTTTGTGTTCGATTTGGTATCATTCTTTTCTCCTTCCGCTGCAGGACCTACACAAAAAATACTCGTGCATACGCAAAACGCGACCAGACGGGAACTGTTTCTACCGAGCGTTTGGCTTCGCGCATCTCGAGTCGCTGCTCGACGACAGCAAAGAACTTCAGAAGTGAGTGGAGCAGTTTGTGCTGTCGTCGCTATCGGCCGCTCACACTCATTGAAGTCTGTTTTGGCACAGCTTTGTTTTCCATTGACTGAACTCATTTACATCATTTTTTTAATACAAATCTGTCACAGGGCCAGTTGTGTGTGCAGTCACTGAACAACTAGACGTTGTGTTGTCTGTTGAACCAATATGTTTGTGCACAGAGATATTTGCCTGTTTGATCCGCCTTCACTGTTCTCCATGATACTTCAAATCTGACAAACACTGGGGGCCATAATCTCAGGATTATTGTATTTACCTCTACAGGTTCAAAGCCGTTTCAACTAAAAGTAAAATGGACCTGGTTAACGAGGGCTTCACCGAGTTCACCATTGAAGACTTTCACAACACTGTAAGTTTCTTGTGCAGGAAATATTACACTCATTGTTCATTGACTTATTTTTACTGAAAAACTGAAGTAGCATGAAGTGTTTTTTAAAAGTTTCATTCAAAAATGACTTTCTGATCACAAGTGGAAAAGTTGTACCGTAAGGGTTTGGCGAAATGGCCAAAGCCCTCTGGCATGGCATAGGTCATTTCATATCTTGATATATATATATATATCACGATACAGCATCTTTCTTTTTGGTTGCTCCTCTGTGAACATGACAAATACAGAGTTATGAGGATTTTTCTCTGATTAAATCAGAACTTATGACCATGTAAACTCTTTCAGCTATTGGGCAATCATAAATACACATTTCCAACTGTACACTGACTTTTGTTTACATAGTTTAGTTGAGTTTATTTCGATCAGCAAAATATACAACAATCAAAATTCAACAAAAGAAGAAAGTGGCTGACCGAAAGGATCGAGGCTGAAGCTGTTTAGCTTATAAGTGCCCTAACCTATGATTTCTCAAAAAACTTATTTCAAAGAACCATATATATACATACATACATATAAATATACATATATACATACACATATATACACACACATACACACACACACACACACACACACACATACACATACATAAAATAAAAACAAACAAACTTTTCAAGTTTCGATTTTCAACAAGGTGTCCCCATTAACCGTTACTTCTTATGTTTCATCAATGCTGTTACGTCTATACTTCTAACATGCATTCACACACTTACAGAGTAAGCCGATTAAAACAATACGTTGATTTTCCTACGGTGGGCTGTTCCCGTAAGCCGAGTGTCCATTTTAATATCCTAATCAATTTGAGTTTACATGTGCTTGTTATTATGAGTTTCGATGAGGCGACTGTGTGTCACAACATGACGTCATCGCGACACAATTCCATTGAAAGGCCACAAATGATCAGGCTGAATTTTGAATGATGAATTTTAATTCTGTGACTGTCTTTCCTCCCAAGTTCATGGACCTGATCGAACAGTGTGAGAAGCAGCCGAGTCTGCAGGAGCTGCTGAACTCCTTCAACGAGCAGAACATGTCGGACTACGTGGTCGTGTACCTGCGGCTGCTCACCTCGGGCTACCTGCAGCGGGAGTTTGGGTTCTTCCAGCACTTCATCGAGGGAGGACGCTCCGTCAAGGAGTTCTGTCAGCAGGTGCGTGGTCTCGTCACCTTTTCCCTCGTTTGCCAGTTTGTGTTATTAATAGAAAAAATACTCACCGCCGTGGAAAGTTCTCATTATTCCAGTTGTTTTTTAGCATGCACGTGAATATAAAAGAGTACAGTCAGCCTTTGGTGAATTACAATGTTTAATGGGTGATTGCAGTGTTTAGTATCTCACCATTAACGGTATGTGAATACTTACTGACACTTAATGTTTTGTTCTTCTTTTGTTTTTTCTCCAGGAGGTGGAGCCCATGTCTAAAGAAAGTGATCACATTCACATCATCGCCTTAGCCCAGGCCCTGGACGTATCCATCCTGGTGGAGTACATGGACAGAGGAGAGGGAGGAACAGTCAATCACCACGTTTTCCCTGAAGGCGGCGACCCACGCATTTTCCTCCTCTATCGACCCGGCCATTACGACATCTTGTACAAATAACACTCCTAACCCCAGCCCACCTCATTCTCCTCCTGCTGTACGATACAGCTGTGGGTTAAAAAAAAAAAAGCAGCCACATTGATGAAGGATACATCTGTGTATGAGACTACACTCGTGTATTTGAACTAAATAAAAGATGAAATCACATTACATGTCTCCCTTACGCTTCTCGGCCCAAATTCCCAAGTCTACCCTCAGTCATCGTGACATGGTTAATAAAAAAAATCTTTGGAAAAAGTAGAAGTGAATCCAGGCATTTAGAGTTGTACAGGTTTTTTTTATTTTCTTTTGTGGTTGTAAATGTTATCTACTTGCTTTATGTTGGATTGTTTTCCTTTATTACACTGTGTTTCATTGAGTTTTATGAAAGGGATTTACATCTTATCTCTTTTATTTTTTCTTCTTCCTTTTGGTTAGATTGACCGTAAAAGTACAATTCCTCTTGGCGAATGAAACTAATAAAACAATGAAATTGTTAAGCAAAATTAAATGAGCCCCATCAATCCGTGCTGGCATGAATTCAACCTATACAACTGTATTAGTTACTTGTACCCATTGCGCATATTTATTGTGCTTTCATTATACAGCAACGATAATTTTTTACTGAAATTACTACAGCAGTTAACAGTTTGGGGTATACTTTGTTTACATCTGGATGTACACATGCGCAGGACGCGTCACAGCTGCTTGCGCAGCCCTCTTCAAAGATGATCGTCTACTAAAACAACAGACGCTAACTCGTTACCGGTTTCGCGGGCGCCGGTTTTCTCTGCTGCTTTTGCGACCGAGAGATGTGAGCAGAGTGAGAGGTCTGTCGCCGGAGGAGACCGAGGACAAGCGAAGGAGGAAAGATGTCTCCGTTTACGAAGTCGCTGACCTTGTCGGCCGGGAGGAGAGCGGCAGCCTGTGCAGTGCGGCGCCACTCCTCTCTCACAGGTGGGGTCAGTCGTCATGTTTGGCTGCACTCGCTGCACGCTTCTCGGTGTTGTGACAGTAACACATGGCGAAGCTCGGCAGTCAGATAGCTTAAGATAGCTAAAGGCTAGCTATAACGCTGGAGTGGTTATATATGAGTAGGTTAGTTACGTTACCGTCTGTTCAATCGCTTCTAACGTCTTCGTTTGACTTAAAAGTTTGTATTAACATCTTCACAAGGGGAGCATTTAATAACGGGACTGTAGTGTTTGTAGCTCTGCTTCACGTTCACTCGTGACCCGGCACTTACCATCTTACTATCATTTCAATGGGCGATTGAAACTTGAAAAGTTGAGTCGCTTCTAAGGACCCAAGACAATAATGTTATCAGAAAATATACACTTCCGGTCAAAAGTTTTAGATCACTTAAATTTTTTCCAGTTTTTATTGAAATGTACACAGTTTAATTTATTAATGTACTCTGAAATTAAAGCGTAAAACAAATAAGCGAATAAATAAAAGTTATTCCTATTGCAGAACAGCTGCAAGTTGTTAACCCATTAATTGTTCCCTGAAAAAGGCACTTTTGTATAACTCTGAAATGAACATTATTTTTCAGTTTTTGCTAACCAAAACTTAGCAGTTTGCCTCTGACCTTTGTCCCATTTCAGGTTATTCACTTTAACTTCTTACATTTCAATAAAAACTGTAAACATGGGGGAAGTGTTCTAAATCTTTTTACTGGTAGTTTCTAAAATGAGCAACGACATATTAAATTGACATATTTCAAACAATTTTTTAAAACAAAGTCCCTCAAATAATGCCGAGCATGGAGCCACTCCGATAAGTTGCGTCCGTGTTTTCCTGCTGAAGTTCACTTCCGAACTCACAATCCCACCTGTGCTTCTGCCCAGCTGAGCTGATCGAAAACATGGACAAGAAAGCCACCTGGGACCGCTTCTACGCCGAGAGCAGCAGCGGGATGAGCGCCTTCAAGAACTTTGAGTGGTTCTTTGGCTTCGAGGCGGTCCGGGACTTCATCATGCCCCTCTTGCAGGCCGCGCCCCGCCCAGACGGCCTGCTCCAGGTCCTGGATATGGGCTGTGGCACCTCTGCTTTAGGGCCCTGCATTTACCGGCACTCTCCTCTCCCGGTCCGGGTCACCTGTGCAGACATCTCCCCCATAGCCGTGCGACTGATGCAGGAACAAGTCCGAGCCCAAGCCCTCCGAGCTCACAGTGCTTCCTCTCGGTTGGAGTTCGTGGAGCTGGACTGCACGCGGCTCCACACGCGCTACGGCGCTCGCAGCGTGGACCTCGTGGTGGATAAGGGCACCACGGATGCCTTGTTGAGGTCCAAGGCCGGGAAACGGAAGGCGGCTCTGGCGCTGCAGCAGTGTTTGACGGCGTTGAGGAGCTCCGGGTCTCTGCTCCAGTTCTCCGACGAAGACCCCGACGCCAGGCTGCTGTGGCTGGAGACGGAGGCGGGCGGGGTGGCGGCAGACGTCGGCGTGCACGAGGTCGGGGAGCTGCGGGGAATGACGTACTACTGCTACCGAGTGACTCCTCGCTCGATTGAGGAGAAACCTCCTTCATCTGGGTGGTTGTAATACTTCTACGTGTAATATAAAACGAGTTTTTCATGAGGCGCAGACACGACCCGGAACGTCGGAGCCACCTGGACCTCCACGGTCCGGAACTGAGAGAGAGAGATCCGGCCCGAGTCAGACCGCGGAGACAAGAGATTCACTTGTTTAAAAGTAACCGGAAAGGGGGGGAAATATGATATTATAAAAGCTTTAATTTGTGTGTTAGAATTACTTTTGCAGAGCTGGCAACACAGAGCTTAATAAAGTCTGAGTCCGAACTTAAGATCCTCCAGTTTCTGGATCTCAAACCACTTCAACTATCTAGATGTTAGGGAGTCGGACTAGTGGGTCGGTGGTTCTGTTCGTCCCGGTCTCCTCTGGTCACTCCCCAGAGCTGCAGTCCCCAGACCAGCCACTAGATGTTCTCAGACTCTTGCCAGTCCTGGTCCCATGACGTCACCTGTCATCAGACCCTAGAACGCCTATAGATCCACTTTAATTAAACACCTGAATGGATTTTCTGCCTGCTTTCTCTACATTCGGGTCCAGTTTGGCGTTTCCTGAGTCGTGTCCGTGTTTTAGGAAACGTTGCAGCACCAACACCTCATCGTGTTGGTGCTGATGGAGTTGAGCAACACATCTGATAAGAGTGGTGTATTATGGGTTTGCACAACTCCGCACTGCTGCAGGCGTGTGAGGACCTCACCTGATGAACTCACCTGTCGGTATTAGAGTCTGCAGTCTCATCCTGCTGACAGCAGAGACTCGGCGCCCTCTAGTGGACCGGAACAGCAACTGTTTATGTTGTATTTGGGGATGCCACAATGGGAAAGTTCAATATGACAAAAGACATTCACCATTAATAAACACAATATCTGTAATGCATTTTCTTATTTATTTGATTATAATAATTTAGGATAGGAATATATAAGCTTTTTTTTGTTTCTACCTGCACCTTTTCAGTCTCTGTTTTGTATATTATGTGGAATCATATTGTATTGTCATGATTGACTGAATAAAAATACACAACAAGCACAGTAATTTTTTTATTTTTTATTCTTCAGCGCTTATGAATAAACATGACATAATGCTCACACATCAGCAGGTTTCTTAGCTTTCTAAAATGTAATTGTTGATTTGAAAATAGACAGAAATATGGAAAAAACCTAATATTGAGTTTGACATTACACCTTGCAGGAGTACACGTGATTCACCACGTCACAAAGCTCTGATTCAGTAGCGCCGCACTGATTCATCTCCAACGAGGCGCTCACAGCTTGTTGAGGAACAAGCTGAGGAAATCGGTCGGCTCCTCTTCCTCAACCTTCACCCCGGCATTCAGGCAGTAGGCCGGCGGGTTGAGCTGCCCGGGGTCCGAGATCCCCACCACGTTGTTGAAGAAGCTGGAAACCAGAAAGACGTAATGACATCATCTCATATTCATGATTGACAGACGTCCCTCTGTCCTTCGCGCCCGTTGTGGAGGTGAACTCACTCAGGGGAACATGTACAGATTATTTAGGGGCAGTTTCTGCCCCACTGACTGAAATCCAGGAGCATTTAAAAATTGGGGACACTTTTTGAAACTTGTGAAATAACATTTAACCTTTGTTCAAAAAATAATAAATATACTTATTGAGGCTTACAGGATATGAGATATTGTCATAAAAATGGCAATAATAACAATATTAGGCTGTAATCTACAAATTAAAAGTGTTTTCTGAGATTATTTTAACAAAAAACAAACAGAAAACATAAATCAGACTCATATTTGTATTCTTATTTTTTTGTGGTTATTTATTGTTATTAGATTTTTTTAAACAATTATTATGAATTATAACTTATTTCTTAGCATTAAAAAAATATATTTAGTGATTTATTTGTTCTTTGTAAAAGAACAACGCTATTAAATATCAGAACTATTAGAGGACATGATGGGGGCATCTTTCGCCCCGCCTCGTCATATCAGGGGCAACATGATCTTTCTTAGGGGCAGTTTTGACCTTTGCCCTGGTGTGTTTCTGACTCACGTGGTCACCATCCATCCGAACTTCGGCGTGTGGTACACGGTGCTGATGGGAATACAACCGAATTCAGTCACCGTGCTCATGAACTTTCCTGTGAGGCCAGAGATGGAAAAAGAAAATATTAATAGACCCGAGATGGATGATGGATGGATGATGGATGGATGGATGGTTAAGGTAGACCTCCACGTGTTCTCTCACCTGCTTTCTCGGGCAGGTCTCCCATCCACGTGTTGACCAGCAGTCCTTGTCCGGGTCCAGACGAGCTGCCCAGAATAATCTGACCGGCCAGAGTCGCGTTCTTGGGGATGGCCATCGGCTGGAAGTCTCCCTTCAGAGGCATCTTCTTGCAGGTGCGGTCATGTTGGTTGATCTCATACATGACACGCTGGTGGAGGAGGATGACGATTGCTTATTTTTGTATTAATTTCACGTTTCTTCCACACTTATATATAATATAATGATCTCCTGTGAACAGCAAGTCAATCGAGGAGGAAAGAGGGCGGGAGCAGCGTGTGATGAAGCACATGCCTGTGTGACCTGGAGGTTTCTTATGCTCATAAACCTGCTCGTCTGGTTGCGCTGCCACATCTAACTCGTGATTCATGTGCATTTATGAGTGAAAAGGAGTTTCAGTATCTCTTAAAAAGAAAATCACTATGTTTCACCAAGATGCAACCCATATATATAAGTTTGAAACTAAGTTAAAGATACCCTGTGAATAGAACTATTTGAATAAATGTTGTACTAGAGATCTGTTTATGAACTTATGACTAACAACGTTGGTGTTGCATGGTTGTTTGGATTTCTTTTTTGCTTCCTTATTTAGAATTATTTTTCCTTATGGCCCTTCTTGGCCAGATGCATGGTTCATTTTTACTTTATTTGGATGTTTTATTATTATTATTATTATACATTCTTACTTTTGAGGGTTGTATTTCTGTAAAAATAAATAAAATATCAAGTATATAAAAAAATAAAATAAAGAAAAGAGAGGAGTTTTAATGCAGCGTATTACTGTCGAACGATTTGATATTAAATATTAGAATATCTCTAAATTCTGCTCTTGCCATGTTGCATTAAATCTGTCTGTTCACACGACTACTTCCATTTACTTTATATATTATTTTGATGGAGACGGATTATTGCGGTTCCTGTGAACTCCAACACATCGACGTTTAAAATGCCTGATAAGCGAAGCACCGCTCCTCAAGTAAATCATTTGCAAGGTCCACATCAAATTTGTACTCCCATAATAATATAGTATAATATAATAATATAAGCCCCTCTGCACTTCTCCATGGCAACTCGGCCCATAGCGGACATTAGAAAAATAAAGATACACACTTAAAAAAATGCGAATGTAATTTCACAATAGCGTTGTCCACATATGTTTGTGTTATGACTATAAAGTTAAAAAAAGAAGCAAAAATCACTTTTCATATGAAAATATCCATATTAATTAAGAAGAAAATGGAGACTTGAAAAGACTCTACGCAGGTCAACTATACGTTAAAATTTAAAATAAGTCCCCTGAGGGCTCCTGTCCAATGATGACTCTTACTCCTCGTGTGTGTGAGACAACACATCACTCATTCAATCCGACTGTGGGTTCATATTGCTCAGTGGGGTCACATGTATTTGCCTCTGAGTGCTTCTAATTCAACAAAAGGGTTATTGTTCATCTTTTCTCGGTGCCAGCGGTCACCTCTTTGTAGAGCAGCAGAGCGTCGTAGGTGAAGGACTTATTCTCGTACGCGCCGATCTCCATCACCCGGATCCGCTGGCCCAGAGCATCGTACAGGTACTTGGCGCCGGTCCACAGCTTCTCATTCTGTGTGGACTGGAGAGAAGAGAGAGAGGGAGAGAGAGAGGGATGACATCGCCCTCTTTCACACAGTCACTCTGCTTTGTGACGCTGTGGGTAGCAGGTCTGTCCTTCATTCAGGGGGTTGGCGGGTTCAATCCCCGCCCTAGTCGATGTGTCCTTGAGCAATTAACCCTGAATGTCTCCCTGCAGCAATAACAATGTGAAGTCACTTGACTCACCACGGTGAGGTCTCCGCTCAGAAGGCGAGGACTCGCTGTGTTGAGGGAGAAGAGGAGCGACGTCACACACACATTTACATAAGTCTCATTCAGCATTGGACACAGTTGCCGTGAACCGTTTTCACTTTTATCACTATTATTATGACTCACTTCATGTCGGACAAGAGACAAACACACTTTCGATCTTCCGTGTGTTCAACAAATGGGAAATTGTCAATAAAGACGACGTTGAGCATTGAGGAAAGAATACGATGTCGTGAGAAAGAAGAGATGAGTTGTACTTACAGCACGGGTGAGGCCTCTGGGCCAGGCAGCCTGCCAGGAGGCACGTTACCACCACAAGGAGCTGCATATTCAGGACTCCACACACACGCTCACACACACTCCACACACACTCTGGTGCTTGAAAGGAGGGCTGCTTCCTTATAAACACACACTCAGGCTTCAGGAGGAAGTCCTGCCTCCTGGGTTTATGTTCCACCCCGCTGCTCTCGTGGGTGAAAAGCTGATCTAGATTAAAAAAAGCCATATACACACCTCTCCCTGCAGAGGAGGTGCACTTTATGTTCCCTCTAATAATAATAATAATAATGATGCATTTTATTGGTATTACGCTTTAATAAGGTGATCACATGAGAGCAGAATCGATAAATCAATAACAAGAGAGATTAAAAACCACGAGAAACAAAAACACACATATCTATCATCACAGGTTAAAAGCTGGTTGTTAAAATAGTCTAAAGTGCAGAGTTGGTGGAGAGAATTCCAGAGGGAGGGGCGATAGAGGAGGACCCCCCCCCCCCCACCCCCCCAGAGGGGGCCTACACATGATCATTTGCATGTTAATACTAGTGCTGTGAAAAATAACGCGTTAACTCAGTTAATCCAATTACAGGTTTAACTAGTTATTTTTTTTAAACGCATTTAACGCATGCGCAGAATGAGCTTCCAATCCGTCTGTTGTTGGTCGTTGGGACGAAAAAAAAGTCACTTGCAAAATGAGCTTCCAATGCACCACTTCAATCTGAACTCTGTCCGCTCTCATGCAGACGGTCTGTTCATCGGTAATGATCCTTCCGCAGGTTCACCTACGGAAACCTTGTTACGACTATTACTTCCTGTAGATCAGGGTCTCAACACGTCGATCGCGACCTGCCAGTCGATCGCGGCGTAGTGTCGGTAGATCGCATGACATTAAAGAGATTGGCCCGCCCCCTGACATGTTCTCTATAGCACGTCTTTGTTCTTTTATTAAACTAAACGTCTGTTGTTGATCGTATCTCCACAGCAGCATGTCATCTCTGTCTCTACGCGTTGCGTTAACACTTATCGATCTCCGTCTGGCGCGCCACAGAGCTCCGTGCGCGCGCATCGGGACCGAGCAAAAAAAAGTCACTTGTCAATCTGTCCACCTTTAGATTGTATCATGGTGGAGTTAATGGTTGACAAACAAGAGAAAAATGCTCTGTTTAACCCTCCTGTTACCTTTACATTTACTAACATATTTTACCCTCGGGGTCAATTTGACCCCAGCAATTAAAACCTGCAGAAAATTATTAGAATTAATATTGTTTCCCAAGTTTAAGTGTGAGGTACTTTATGTTTGTTTGTTGACTACCTAAATAGCCCTTTAAATAAATAAAAAGTTGATATTTCTGATATGTTTGACACAGTGAAAAACAGCCTGGGGTCAAATTGACCCCAAAGAACACCGACATTAAACATTGAATGGGGTCAAATTGACCCGAAAGGTAACAGGAGGGTTAAACATTCTGTTTAGGATGAAGATGTATTAATGTTCCATATGGAAGAAAACTGCTAAATAACTGCTGAGTTGCAGCACCATTGTATAGAAGAATGTATAAATGTATATATCCGTCTTTTGTCATAAATCTCTATGTTCTCACAAAATATACCGAGAATATCGGTAATATGTGATTAATCATGATTAATCCACAAAAACCTGTGATTAACCCGATTAAAATTTTTAATCGTTTCACAGCCCTAGTTAATACATATTATATCTGGAAACATGATGTGCACGATACAGTTGTTACATTTAGGAACAATACACAACTTCCCCGTGTGCTGATGCCCTTCTCATAAACATCACGCAGACGGCGAGGTCAGCGGCCAGTGGGTCAGGGGTAAAGAACGTTTTGTTCACACAAGATGGACGCTGATAAACCCAGGAGTGGATTTTCAGCTGGAGAGGGAGGCTCGTGACTCCAGTGATGACATCACCGTCATGTGAGGTGGAGGTGTGTGTGTGTGTGTGTGTGACTGTTGTACACAGGTCACCTGCTTCTCCTCGTCTAACCTCTGCATTACCTTATAGATTCACTCTGGGTCTTTCTCTCCATTTCATTCAATATTTGCATTTAAATTACACATTAAAGGTTGAGTTCATACACTAAAGGTTATCTGAAGTTTTTCCTGTATGTATATTAAGGTTATAATGCAGTTACTATCAACGCTGACTACATTCATCTGCTTGTTTTTTGATCCTCAGGCACCAGAGTGATAGAAGGGGAAAAACAGCATCATCAGCATTTTACAACAGAGTTCCATCAATGAATATATTTCACAAATGTACGTATTCACATTAAAATGGTTGCCTGACCTTCTAACAGGTGTTCATTCCCCATCGTGTAGGAATGAAGAAGCTGCATCTTATTTTCTTATATTTGACGTACACACGTTAAAAGTCAGTGTAGCAGCTCCATGACCACTACCCGTGGGTTTCCCCCCCCAGCACCAAGGATCAGCCCGGAACCACGAGGTTTTGTTGAAAGCCATGATTTATTTGTCAGCAAACAACGCACCAGCAGACCGCACACTCTGCGCCTCTGCTCACTCTCCCTTCCCTCCAGCTCTGCTGCCCTTTTATACAAGCAGCATCGGCTGCTGACTGATTGCCACTCAGTCAGAGCAGCTGACTGATTGGCAACCAGCCAGCAGCCGAGGCCAGATTGGGGACAGCTGCCACATATCCCCACCACCCGATTTAGGCCGGGGCTCCATCCGGCCTAACCTACTCCCCCTCCCCCCCCCATGAGAGCTTGGGCGGAGGAGGGCTCTGGGGGACCGGGCTCAGGACGTGGGGGCTCTGGAGTCGACTGCTTAGGATGTGGGGGCTCTGGGGTTCGGGACGGGGAGCTGACGCCCGCCGGGCCGGGGAACGGGGAGCCGGGACCGGCCGGAATGGAGCCGGAGCAGCGGTAGCTGGTACCTCCGACAGGACCCGGGGATCCGGAGTCGGCCCTCCACCGACGGGTCGGCGGTCGGCAGCTCCGACGGGTCCCGGACCTCGGGGGTCGGCAGCTCCGACGGGTCCTGGACCTCGGGGGTCTGCAGCTCCGACGGGTCCTGGACCTCGGGGGTCGACAGCTCCGACGGCTCCTGGGCCTCGGAGGTCGGCAGCTCCGACGAGTTCTGGACCTCGGGGGTCTGCAGCTCCGACGGGTCCTGGACCTCGGGGGTCGACAGCTCCGACGGCTCCTGGGCCTCGGAGGTCGGCAGCTCCGACGGGTCCTGAACCTCAGAGGTCGGCAGCTCCGACGAGTTCTGGACCTCGGGGTTCTGCAGCTCCGACGAGTCCTGGGGCTCTGGGTTCGGCAGCTCCGACGGGTCCTGGGGCTCGGAGGTCGGCAGCTCCGACGGGTCCTGGACCTCGGAGGTCGGCAGCTCCGACCGATCCTGGACCTCGGTGTTCGGCTGCGGGTCACGGGGAATGGGAGTCTGCCACAGCGCCGGCGGGTTTTGGAGGGTCCCAAGGAACCGGCGGCTCTCCTCCGCCTGTGCCCGCCCCATCTCCTCGATTCTGGCCAGTATCCGGCCCAAGCTGCTCATCAGCTCCTCCTCCTGTTCTGGCTCCATCCCTTTCAGGCACTGGGTTCCAGGGGGCCCCACGTTGGGCTCCAGTGTAGCAGCTCCATGACCACTACCCGTGGGTTTCCCCCCCCAGCACCAAGGATCAGCCCGGAACCACGAGGTTTTGTTGAAAGCCATGATTTATTTGTCAGCAAACAACGCACCAGCAGACCGCACACTCTGCGCCTCTGCTCACTCTCCCCTCCCTCCAGCTCTGCTGCCCTTTTATACAAGCAGCATCGGCTGCTGACTGATTGCCACTCAGTCAGAGCAGCTGACTGATTGTCAACCAGCCAGCAGCCGAGGCCAGATTGGGGACAGCTGCCACAGTCAGTTTGGTTATTTCCCATTTGTTATGAAAGTGTAATTTGAATATGTTGAATTTGCATCGAAGCTGAAGAGTCAAATACGGTGAGCATTAGAAACCTGGATTGATGATTTCATCATGAATAAAAAACCCTGGACATTCGGCGACTCCTCGCCGCTACAGGAGATGCGGCGGCTGCCGTAGCGCCGGCAGCCGGAGCAGCCGGCAGACGGCGTTGCACTCGGGCCCGTGCTGCTCCTCCAGGAAGAACCGGAGGCCTTTGGCGGCGTAGTTAGACGGGCCCCTGGGGGACCTGGTGGAGTGGATCTGGGGGTCCGTGAGGTACGTCAGACCTTTGCCATTAGCCGTCACCCAGCCTGTAAAAAAGAAAAGGACACACTTATATATATAAAACTAATGATTAAAAGTTTGGGGTCACCCAGATAATTTGGTGTTTTTACATGAAAACTCACTTTTATTTATCAAATAAATTGAAAAATGTATATAAAATATAGGCAAGACATTGACGAGTCTTTCATGAGGCGCAGACGCACGAGACACGACCCGGAACGTCGGAGCGCAGCAGCGGGACTTCTTCGCCAAACTGGACCTCCACGGTCCGGAACTGAGAGAGATCCGGCCCGAGTCAGACCGCGGAGACAAGAGATTCACTCGTTTAAAAGTAACCGGAAAGGGGGGAAAATATGAGATTATAAAAGCTTCAATTTGTGTGTTAGAATTACTTTAGCAGAGCTGGCAACACAGAGCTTAATAAAGTTTGAGTCCGAACTTAAGATCCTCCAGTTTCTGGATCTTAAACCACTTCAACTATCTAGATGTTAGGGAGTCGGACTAGTGGGTCGGTGGTTCTGTTCGTCCCGGTCTCCTCTGGTCACTCCCCAGAGCTGCAGTCCCCAGACCAGCCACTAGATGTCCTCAGACTCTTGCCAGTCCTGGTCCCATGACGTCACCTCTCACCTGTCATCAGACCCTAAAACGCCTATAGATCCGCTTTAATTAAACACCTGAATGGATTTTCTGCCTGCTTTCTCTACATTCGGGTCCAGTTTGGCGTTTCCTGAGTCGCGTCCGTGTTTTAGGAAACGTTGCAGCACCAACACCTCATCGTGTTGGTGCTGATGGAGTTGAGCAACACATCTGATAAGAGTGGTGTATTATGGGTTTGCACAACTCCGCACTGCTGCAGGCGTGTGAGGACCTCACCTGATGAACTCACCTGTCGGTATTAGAGTCTGCAGTCTCATCCTGCTGACAGCAGAGACTCGGCGCCCTCTAGTGGACCGGAACAGCAACTGTTTATGTTGTATTTGGGGATGCCACAATGGGAAAGTTCAATATGACAAAAGACATTCACCATTAATAAACACAATATCTGTAATGCATTTTCTTATTTATTTGATTATAATAATTTAGGATAGGAATATATAAGCTTTTTTTTGTTTCTACCTGCACCTTTTCAGTCTCTGTTTTGTATATTATGTGGAATCATATTGTATTGTCATGATTGACTGAATAAAAATACACAACAAGCACATTAATTTTTTTATTTTTTATTCTTCAGCGCTTATGAATAAACATGATATAATGCTCACACATCAGCAGGTTTCTTAGCTTTCTAAAATGTAATTGTTGATTTGAAAATAGACAGAAATATGGAAAAAACCTAATATTGAGTTTGACATTACACCTTGCATGAGTACACGTGATTCACCACGTCACAAAGCTCTGATTCAGTAGCGCCGCACTTATTCATCTCCAACGAGGCGCTCACAGCTTGTTGAGGAACAAGCTGAGGAAATCGGTCGGCTCCTCTTCCTCAACCTTCACCCCGGCGTTCAGGCAGTAGGCCGGCGGGTTGAGCTGCCCGGGGTCCGAGATCCCCACCACGTTGTTGAAGAAGCTGGAAACCAGAAAGACGTAATGACATCATCTCATATTCATGATTGACAGACGTCCCTCTGTCCTTCGCGCCCGTTGTGGAGGTGAACTCACTCAGGGGAACATGTACAGATTATTGAGGGGCAGTTTCTGCCCCACTGACTGAAATCCAGGAGCATTTAAAAATTGGGGACACTTTTTGAAACTTGTGAAATAACATTTAACCGTTGTTCAAAAAATAATAAATATACTTATTGAGGCTTGCAGGATATGAGATATTGTCATAAAAATGGCAATAATAAGAATATTAGGCTGTAATCTACAAATTAAAAGTGTTTTCTGAGATTATTTTAACAAAAAACAAACAGAAAACATAAATCAGACTCATATTTTTATTCTTATTTCTTTGTGGTTATTTATTGTTATTAGATTTTTTAAAACAATTATTATAAATTATAACTTATTTCTTAGCATTAAAAAAATATATTTATTGATTTATTTGTTCTTTGTAAAAGAACGCTATTAAATATCAGAATTATTAGAGGACATGATGGGGGCATCTTTCGCCCCTCCTCGTCATATCAGGGGCAACATGATCTTTCTTAGGGGCAGTTTTGACCTTTGCCCTGGTGTGTTTCTGACTCACGTGGTCACCATCCATCCGAACTTCGGCGTGTGGTACACGGTGCTGATGGGAATACAACCGAATTCAGTCACCGTGCTTATGAACTTTCCTGTGAGGCCAGAGATGGAAAAAGAAAATATTAATAGACACGAGATGGATGATGGATGGATGATGGATGGATGGATGGTTAAGGTAGACCTCCACGTGTTCTCTCACCTGCTTTCTCGGGCAGGTCTCCCGTCCACGTGTTGACCAGCAGTCCTTGTCCGGGTCCAGACGAGCTGCCCATAATAATCTGACCCGCCAGAGTCGCGTTCTTGGGGATGGCCATCGGCTGGAAGTCTACCTTCAGAGGCATCTTCTTGCAGGTGCGGTCATGTTGGTTGATCTCATACATGACACGCTGGTGGAGGAGGATGACGATTGCTTATTTTTGTATTAATTTCACGTTTCTTCCACACTTATATATAATATAATGATCTCCTGTGAACAGCAAGTCAATCGAGGAGGACAGAGGGCGGGAGCAGCGTGTGATGAAGCACATGCCTGTGTGACCTGGAGGTTTCTTATGCTCATAAACCTGCTCGTCTGGTTGCGCTGCCACATCTAACTCGTGATTCATGTGCATTTATGAGTGAAAAGGAGTTTCAGTATCTCTTAAAAAAAAAATCACTATGTTTCACCAAGATGCAACCCATATATATAAGTTTGAAACTAAGTTAAAGATACCCTGTGAATAGAACTATTTGAATAAATGTTGTACTAGAGATCTGTTTATGAACTTATGACTGACAACGTTGGTGTTGCATGGTTGTTTGGATTTCTTTTTTGCTTCCTTATTTAGAATTATTTTTTCCTTATGGCCCTTCTTGGCCAGATGCATGGTTAATTTTTACTTTATTTGTATGTTTTATTATTATTATTATGCATTCTTACTTTTGAGGGTTGTATTTCTGTAAAAATAAATAAAATATCAAGTATATAAAAAAATAAAATAAAGAAAAGAGAGGAGTTTTAATGCAGCTTCTTACTGTCGAACGATTTGATATTAAATATTAGAATATCTCTAAATTCTGCTATTGCCATGTTGCATTAAATCTGTCTCTTCACACGACTACTTCCATTTACTTTATATATTATTTTGATGGAGACGGATTATTGCGGTTCCTGTGAACTCCAACACATCGACATTTAAAATGCCTGATAAGCGAAGCACCGCTCCTCAAGTAAATCATTTGCAAGGTCCACATCAAATTTGTACTCCCATAATAATATAGTATAATATAATAATATAAGCCCCTCTGCACTTCTCCATGGCAACTCGGCCCATAGCGGACATTAGAAAAATAAAGATACACACTTAAAAAAATGCTAATGTAATTTCACAATAGCGTTGTCCACATATGTTTGTGTTATGACGATAAAGTTAAAAAAAGAAGCAAAAATCACTTTTCATATGAAAATATCCATATTAATTAAGAAGAAAATGAAGACTTGAAAAGACTCTACGCAGGTCAACTTTACGTTAAAATTTAAAATAAGTCCCCTGAGGGCTCCTGTCCAATGATGACTCTTACTCCTCGTGTGTGTGAGACAACACATCACTCATTCAATCCGACTGTGGGTTCATATTGCTCAGTGGGGTCACATGTATTTGCCTCTGAGTGCTTCTAATTCAACAAAAGGGTTATTGTTCATCTTTTCTCGGTGCCAGCGGTCACCTCTTTGTAGAGCAGCAGAGCGTCGTAGGTGAAGGACTTATTCTCGTACGTGCCGATCTCCATCACCCGGATCCGCTGGCCCAGAGCATCGTACAGGTACTTGGCGCCGGTCCACAGCTTCTCATTCTGTTTGAACTGGACAGAAGAGCGAGAGAGAGAGAGAGAGAGAGAGAGGGATGACGTCGCCCTCTTTCACACAGTCACTCTGCTTTGTGACGCTGTGGGTCAGTGGGTAGCAGGTCTGTCCTTCCTTCAGGGGGTTGGCGGGTTCAATCCCCGCCCTAGTCGATGTGTCCTTGAGCAATTAACCCTGAATGTCTCCCTGCAGCAACAACAATGTGAAGTCACTCGACTCACCACGGTGAGGTCTCCGCTCAGAAGGGGAGGACTCGCTGTGTCGAGGGAGAAGAGGAGCGACGTCACACACACATTTGAGTAATATGACATAAATCTCATTCAGCATTGGACACAGTTGCCGTGAGCCGTTTTCACTTTTATCACTGTTATTATTACTCACTTCATGTCGGGCAAGAGACAAACACACTTTCGATCGACGTTGAGCGTTGAGGAAAGAATAAAATGTCGTGAGAAAGAAGAGATGAGTTGTACTTACAGCACGGGTGAGGCTTCTGGGCCAGGCAGCCTGCCAGGAGGCACGTTACCACCACAAGGAGCTGCATATTCAGGACTCCACGCTTCAGCCACACACACACACACACACTCCACACACACTCTGGTGCTTGAAAGGAGGGCTGCTTCCTTATAAACACACACTCAGGCTCCAGGAGGAAGTCCTGCCTCCTGGGTTTATGTTCCACCCCGCTGCCCTCGTGGGTGAAAAGCTGATCTAGATAAAAAAAAGTCATATACACCTCTCCCTGCAGAGGAGGTGCACTTTACGTTCACTATAATAATAATAATAATGATGCATTTTATTGGTATAACGCTTTAATAAGGTGATCACATGAGAGCAGAATCGATAAATCAATAACAAGAGAGATTAAAAACCACGAGAAACAAAAACAAAAACACACATATCTATCATCACAGGTTAAAAGCAGGTTGTTAAAATAGTCTAAAGTGCAGATTTGGTGGAGAGAATTCCAGAGGGAGGGGCGATAGAGGAGGACCCCCCCCCCCCAAGAGGGGGCCTACACATGATCATTTGCATGTTAATAAATATTATATCTGGAAACATGATGTGTACGATACAGTTGTTACATTTAGGAACAATACACACAACTTCCCCGTGTGCTGATGCCCTTCTCATAAACATCACGCAGACCGCGAGGTCAGCGGCCAGTGGGTCAGGGGTAAAGAACGTTTTGTTCACACAAGATGGACGCTGATAAACCCAGGAGTGGATTTTCAGCTGGAGAGGGAGGCTCGTGACTCCAGTGATGACATCACCGTCATGTGAGGTGGAGGTGTGTGTGTGTGTGTGTGTGTGTGTGTGTGTGTGTGTGACTGTTGTACACAGGTCACCTGCTTCTCCTCGTCTAACCTCTGCATTACCTTATAGATTCACTCTGGGTCTTTCTCTCCATTTGATTTAATATTTGCATTTAAATTACACATTAAAGGTTGAGTTCATACACTAAAGGTTATCTGAAGTTTTTCCTGTATGTATATTATGGTTATAATGCAGTTACTATCAACGCTGACGACATTCATCTGCTTGTTTTTTGATCCTCAGGCACCAGAGTGATAGAAGGTGAAAAACAGCATCATCAGCATTTTACAACAGAGTTCCATCAATGAATATATTTCACAAATGTACGTATTCCCATTAAAATGGTTGCCTGACCTTCTAACAGGTGTTCATTCCCCATCGTGTATGAATGAAGAAGCTGCATCTTATTTTCTTATATTTGACGTACACACGTTAAAAGTCAGTTTGGTTATTTCCCATTTGTTATGAAAGTGTAATTTTAATATGTTGAATTTGCATCGAAGCTGAAGAGTCAAATACGGTGAGCATTAGAAACCTGGATTGATGATTTCATCATGAATAAAAAACCCTGGACATCCGGCGACTCCTCGCCGCTACAGGAGATGCGGCGGCTGCCGTAGCGCCGGTAGCCGGAGCAGCCGGCAGACGGCGTTGCACTCGGGCCCGTGCTGCTCCTCCAGGAAGAACCGGAGGCCTTTGGCGGCGTAGTTAGACGGGCCCCTGGGGGACCTGGTGGAGTGGATCTGGGGGTCCGTGAGGTACGTCAGACCTTTGCCATTAGCCGTCACCCAGCCTGTAAAAAAGAAAAGGACACACTTATATATATAAAACTAATGATTAAAAGTTTGGGGTCACCCAGATAATTTGGTGTTTTTACATGAAAACTCACTTTTATTTATCAAATAAATTGAAAAATGTATATAAAATATAGTCAAGACATTGACGAGGTTGGAAATAAAGATTTTTATGGTAAATATTAATGTTGTTCTTCTTGTGGCTCAAAGGAAGGCCAGTTTTATAGCTTCTCTTAGCATTATAACTGTTTTCAGCTGCGCTCACATAAAAAGGGTTTTCAAGGGTTTTCTACCCCTCCGTTAGTCTTCTAAGGCGATAACACAATGTACCATTAGAACACTGGAGATGGGCCTCTATACACCTCTGTAGGGACTTCATTAAACACCAGAGAATAGTCATTTACACATTAACATGTAGAGAGTATTTATGATTCATTTAATGTTATCTTCATGAATAAAAACAGACTTTACTTTGAAAAATAAAGACGTTTCTAAGTGACCCCAAACTTTTTGAACGGTAGTGTATATACTGAATATGTGTATACCTTTTAAATGACGAGATTTGGAATACACACACACACACAAACACACCTTGCAGGTCTACAACGACTTCCTGGTAGTCGGAGAGCAAGCAGGTGAAGTGTCCGAAGGCGAGGCCGTATTCGGTGGCCTCGAGGCTCGGGTCCTTCTTCACCGTGTTGTTGGTCAGTTTGACAAAGTCCCCCAGCATGTAGGGCTCCACCGTCACGCAGCCCACCACCCGATGCCCGCTCAGAATCTATACGCAACATGCAGAAAACAAAGAGGTAAACATCAACAGGCCCGTCTTTAACATGGCTGTATGATATAATCATCTCCTATAATCCAGCGGCTTTACTCACTTGTTAAAAACATTCACTTGAGAGGTATTCAGGCCAAACTCCCTCATGAAATGTCTTCCTTTGGGCCGGAGCAGAGACGATAAAGAGAATACTTGCCGCTAAACTATCATCATTTCCCATTTAAACAACTCATAGTGCACTACAAACTAATAAAGCACACCGTATTGGCTCAACTACAGTGAGCAGAGACTTTATTTATGGCTGTAAACTGAGAACTGGAGGGTGCACTGGAAGTACGTTAGAATTTAAACCGACACATGCGCCGCTGCAGGCCGCCCTGCACGCTGCCGTCTTATAAAGATATAGATATATACTTTTATTAATCCCCAAGGGGAAATTAGTTCTCTGCATTTAACCCATCCTTAGTTATTAAGGAGCAGTGGGCTGCAGTGATGCGCCCGGGAAGCAACTGGGGGTTCAGTGCCTTGCTCAAGGACACTTCGACTTGCAACTAATGGGGAGAGCGGGGATCGAACCGACAACCTTGGGGTTGCAGGACGACCCTCTTACCCCACTGAGCTACAGCCGCCCCCAAAAAAATGTATAAGTTATGCATTCGTGTGAACGGGGTCCTATTAAAGTGGCAATTATGAATGATGTAATATTAATACTAATGCAACATACTAACTAAGTCTTTGTGACTCCGCCCACCCCCCTCTCTACTTCCTTCATGGATCATAGAGGTCTGGATGGTGGTCCATGCCTACTACTAATTATTCATACACTCATATTCATTAAATGTTTATATAACGCTGTTCATCTGGTCACATGACATCTATTATTCTGTCCATCCTGGAGAGGGATCCTCCTCTGTTGCTCTCCTGAAGGCTTCTTCCCTTTTTTTCCCCCGTGAAAGGGTTTTACACTATCTTTTGGGAGTTGTTCCTGATCTTATGTGAGGTCAAAGGTCAGGGATGTTGCATGTGTACAGACTGTAAAGCCCTCTGAGGCCAATTCGCAAATTGTGACAGATAAAATAAACTGAATTAAACATCTGGTTCATCTATTTTCCTGAAATTCAGTGGAATGAACACATTTATTTGGTGGTTTCCATGGCGCCTATGATTTGGCCTCACCAACAGTGCTTCTGAGGGGATGAAGAAGATCTGAGCCATCACTTCCTTGTCGTAAAGGCTCTTGTTGAACGCAGTCACGTAGTGCTGGGCTGTCATCTGTCTCTCCACATCTTTCAGGTGGACCTGGATCTCCTTTGGCTTCAAGTAGTCTTTCCCCACATAGCTGAGCACATACACACAGACAGACGACGTGACACTCGAGTCGTTAGGTTCCTGGCTCAGGTTGCCCCCGACAACGTGCAGCTGCATACCTGCTCAACCTTTCCTCCTGGTGTAAGAACTGCACCCATATCGCCTCTCTCTGCTTCCCCTCGACGCCTATCGGCTCCCCGATGTAAGCGCAGGTCTCCCTGGCGGTCCACAGGCCCGTTGCCTTGGAGAACTTTAATTGCAGAGCGCCTAATAGAGACGACAGTCAGAGATCAGAAGACAGTTGTTATATTCACAAGGTCCAGAGTGTGAGATATTGGAGGATCAATTTGCAGAAATTAAATATATATATATACACACACACATATTTTTATTTATTTATTTTTATATTTATTATAGGTTTATGTGAAAACACACATATATATATGTTTAAAGTTTTCACGACTGTCTAATATGAAAATATGAAGTGTTTTTTCGTTTAAATAAATACAAATATATGTATATGTAAATATAGACACATATTTATTTATTAATTAATTATTATATGTTTGTGAAAACATATATATATATATATGTATAATGTTTTTACGACTGTATAATATGAAAATAAGAATCGTGTTTTTTCGTTGAAAAAAAAAAATGCATGTATATATATATATATATACACACACACACATATATTTGTATTTATTATATGTTTTTGTGAAAACATACATAAACACATATATATATATAATGTTTTCACAACTGTATATTATGAATATAAGAATCGTTGTGTTTTTTCGTTAGCTAAGAATGAGCTCTTCATATCGACAAGTTGTAGATATGAAGAGCTGTTGTAGACTACAACGTGTCCTCTTCTACAACAGAATCCGCCATGTTGCAGTTCTCCAACACGCTTATTGGACAATTATAACTTAGTGCCCAAACCTAGTTTCTACATAATAAACACTCGCCGCGAACTGACCTTATTCGTGCTGGTTTCGATGCAAAGGACTATTTCCTCATTGAAGAAAATATTGAGGTCAAAGTATCACCAAAGTCATGGCAATTTATCCATTACACTTCCAATCCAATGCAATAGGCTACTACACATTGCCCCCTGGCTAACAAGATGTACCCATCATAAAGACAAAGTTCAATATGGGAATTCAAACTTACTATGGGCAGTTCTGTGTGTCTTGAGTTTGAATTGGGTCCCGTCACTATGAAGTCTCTTCAGCAGACAATCGTGGCAAACTCCAGCCAGGAGGGCTTGGTAATCCTGCTGGGTCAGCACATATGGACTCCCGGGGCCCACGTCAGCGACAGCGCCGAGCTTCAGGCAGCTGTAGCACACGGGGTTCTTCATCAGAGGGTCAACTCCATCTTCTGATGGAGCAACTTCCCCGCGTTGGTCTCCACTCTGATGCTCCTCCACTACCTCAAATGAGCTCCCTGTGGAGGGTTCAGTGGAAGCACACTGCTCTGGGGCCAACTGTGGGTTTGCTGAGGAGTTCTTGGTCGCAGCTTTTACAGATACTAGGTCACCATTAGGGCTCTCCAGAGGTCGTGGCCTGGACAAGTCTCCAGATGTGTGTTTTTTGTCCGTGGGATCACGAGCTGAATAATCGGT
The DNA here is from genome assembly GCF_029220125.1 of Pseudoliparis swirei. NCBI lineage: Eukaryota > Metazoa > Chordata > Actinopteri > Perciformes > Liparidae > Pseudoliparis > Pseudoliparis swirei. Next base: position 13,891,750 of record NC_079408.1, read on the forward strand.
TTCAAAATCAAGGGTTTCCAAGAGGAAGAAGCTCCTCTCAACCTCTGCTGACTCGCTGCTTCCTGCTTTTGCTGGTCTTCTGATGGTGGGAGAGTGCAGGTCAGCTGAAATGTTCACCCATGACGACTGGGAACCAGAACTGTCACTGAGCGACCCGGAGGGCGGCGTTCCAAGAGCTAGCTGGGATAAGGTTTGAGCTGGAATCTCGTCAGTGCCCAGCGTCTCTCTTCCAGCTCGGAACACTTCAAATTTCTCTGAATCGCCAATCGCATTGGAAGAGGAAGTGGCAGTTGGTGCAGGTCTCGGTACAGTTTGGGAACCGACCGCAGACTGGTTCCCATCAGCCAAATGAAGCATACCGTCTGACCGATCATCATCATCATCATCCTCGGTGGTCGGATATCTCTGATTTAGCGCATTTCCCTCACGTTCCACGGCAACGCTGCTGCTGGGCCTAAGAGACCCTGAACCGCTCAAGGAGAAGTTCTGCCACGAAGAGCCGAGGTTATCTGTGCTTCCCCGAGTGGTAGGCAGGTCAGGCCTCTGAGGTGGGGGCACAGCAGTTGACTTTGAACCCTTCTGTCGTGGCTCCTCTCCTCCGGGTGACACCTTGCAGGTCTCGGTGCTACATCCTGTGTCGAGCGTGCCGACGGTCGCACTAATACACGACCCCTCTCCGTGCGTCTGGCCCGCGGTCCTCCGGCAGTGTGCGACGGTCGTCTCGCACAGCGACGCGCGGTACTTTTGGAGTCTCTGCGTCACCTTGGCGAAGCCTTCCAGAGTGAACTGGACCGACGTGACCGTGATGTCTCTGTAGCTGTCGGGGATGAAAGACCCCTCGTCCGAATTGAGGAAAGGCTCCACGCGCAACAGCTGCTTGACTTGGGCGACACTGCGCATGATCTCAGCACAGAGGTCCTTTTTGTCTCGGGCGTCTGCCTTGCAGTAATCGTAGAAATTTGCTAAAGCTCTTTGGCTCGCTTGAGTCGCCTGCGCCACAACCTCCGGAGGAGTGCCGAGCCATTTGTGAACCACGGCGAGGGAGTAGGCCGCCTTCAGGAAGGCGTGGAGCTCCTGCTTGCTGGTGACCAGCTGGCCCTCTGCTTTGGTGAGCAGGCCGATTGAAAAGGCCTCTCGGGCCTGCAGGAGGAAGGACTGCCGTTGAGAGGCCGGGCACTGCACTGAGAAAGTGTACGACAACAAGCAGGTCCCTTGAGTTGCCTGAGGAGGGAACAAGAGGCCAGAGAGAAGCAGAAGAAAGCAATAAGTAAGATATTAACCTCCGAGGTATGTCATGAGGAGGGATCCTTCAGTACCAAGTCTACGCCAACATTCTGAAACAGATGTGAATGACACATCTGTGTTGAAATTGGTAGGACAGCTAGCAACGTTAGTGGTTAGCAGTCAGCACAGGTTGCATAAATCACATTATGATGCGTTGGAAGTCTATTCAGTAAACATTGCTATTGGATAAAGGTCAATTATGACATTTTGGTGATGTGTTCAAATGTAATCTTGTAACATTTAATTTTTGAAGAGGATCATTCGTGATTATGAATACATTTGAAAAAAAGTGGGTATTGAGAATTATGGGATTACGCTGGTATTGTTATCGACTACTGCATTTCTGGTATCGGGACATCACCACAAAAGTCAGATTTTCATCAATATGTTATGATGATTTACGTGAGGCAACAGTGAGAAAGACTCACCACATTGGTCAACACGTAGAGGGAAGTGTACTGGCTGTACACCACCGCCATCTTAGCTGCCTGTGCAGCAGAGAGGAGACGGTGACTTCGCTCCCCCAGCAACGACTGCTGCAAACAACCAGGAAGACACGGACGAGGGTTACACGAAGCCAGTGTGGCAGCGGGGTGTTTAGGCTCGGCTGCAGAGTGGGTGGAGCGGGGCGGTGGTTCAGGGAAATGGTGTTGGGACGAGGTCTAATCGGTCTCAGCTGGTGGTTGATTGTTAATCAGCCCCAGCTGATTGAGAGGAGAGCTGAGTCTGCAATCTCAATATAGGATATTACAAATATATCACCCGTGTGCTCATCTTTGGTCCTTGGGGGGAGAAACCTGCATGTGACAGCCTAGAAACTGTTAGAGCCAGCAATATATATATATATATATATATCTTTTTTTAAATTAAATATATATTATTAAATATGTATATATATATATTATATATATATATTTAATAATCTATATATATATATATCAAATATATAATCTAATATATATAAATATTATATATGTATATAATATTATATATATATTATAGATTAATAAATAAATTTGAGATAAACTTACCAAATCAATATCTGGATTAGTCCTAAAAGCGTGGAAGTCCTTATCATTCATAGACACCAGTATGTTGGCCAGTATGCCAAGAGAGGTCCCAATGCCCTAAACAATGCACAGACATGCAGAGCTCAGGTTATTATAACAGTGTGGCATGTTTACAAGCTCATAATACGGCGACTGTGATTGTAATATTATGGATATAATATAAATAAATTGAATTGAATATTGTGGTTGCACCTTTTTATCAGGTTGTGGAAGTGCGTAGTAGCAAACCAGAGAGGCCCAGATGAGCTCTGCAGCCTCGAGCCACAGGCCTGACGGAGCAGACAAGAAGCCGTCAGTGTGTGAGCGGAGTGAACTCTTCTTTCGTTCAGGAACCAAGACTTACCGAGCTTTTGCAGAATCGTCCCACGTACTTGAATGCCAACGGCCTGCACAAGAGCCCTGTCACTTTCATGGTGGTACACCCAACAACCTGGAGGAGAAAGCAATGACTTGCTTTTCATTTAGCTTGTAATGAACATTATAATCCATTGTTAAAAGGCAATAGGAATGTCGTGGCACGTACCGGTGGCGCCGCTGTTGTTAATCAGACTGCTCAGGATGGATTCTGCCTTCTGTAGTTTGCCTGGAGGGAAGATGATTGTAATGATTATCCAGCTCTTTATCTCTTTATTGTGCAATGAGGATTTTCACATATGAGTTTCTATGTTATTTCCAAAAAAACAATGAACAGGATGATTTAGAAAATGTGAACTCATCCATTCACGTATACACAGTACCAGTGGCTCCCCATAACATATCACATTATAATCTTGATTAGTCGTGCACCAGAGTTAAAGTGGAGCCTGGCATTCCGCATGACCAGCTGCGGGGCCACAGGAACGCCAGGGTGCCGTCTGTGGAGCAGCTTGGTGATCTTCAACAGCCGGCTGGACTCGTCCGTCCAGTAGAGGAAGCGGTCGACTAAGAAGACGGCCGCCAGCGCCGCGCGCCCCTCCCGAGCCACGATGGACGCCTTGAGAACGGCCTGGCGACGCAAGCGAACGTAAACATATCGGTTATGTTCGGGAAGTGAACACCGCGGGTGAAACCGTCTCTCAGCCACGTCGTTATCACCAGGAGCCGGCTCAGGTGCTTGCCGACGAGGTCGCTGAGGTTGGTCTTGTCGTCGACACCCACTGACTGCTTGTACTGCCACTTCTCGGGCACAAAGGGCCACTTCATCTCCACGGCCTCCTGCAGGAGGGAGGCCAGTTCTGCACAGAGCGAGTCTACAGGAAACAAGTGGAATCAATTTAATTATCTGACAATGCTTGAGAAAATGTGTAGGAGATAATAACATCACTTAAAAAGGTAAACAATGACCTTTTTAGCCCTCACATTCATGTAGGACTCCATGGATTCACAGAGTAAAGGATGCTTTTAGAGCTGTCTTTAAACCATCTCTTCTCTTTTCTACTCTAATCCCAATCACACTTCCTCCCATTCCCAAATGAAGAATGAACAAATAGCACCATCTTCTGCCTGACCTCTGCATCTACAGTAGTTCAGCCTCTCCGCCTCGGTGGGCTGGGTGGAGCGTTGAGCTGCTGCGAGGCACTCCTGCAGCACACCCCCCACCTCCTGGCTGTCCATGCTGGGAAACAGAGGCAAAGTTTAGTTTATTAGTTTTGTTTATTAACTGGATCCCTGTTAGCTGACGCCTTAGCGACCGCTAAATTTCTCGGGGTCCACAGAAAGGAGACGACATGGAATACATACAAACATGCAAAAACATGACGTGAAACTGTGACAGCTGTCCCCAATCAGTCAGCTGCTCTGACTGATTGGCAATCAGTCAGCAGCCGAGGCCAGATTGGGGACAGCTGCCACAGAAACAAACAGAACAAGATAAATAAATAAATAAAGTGCAGTCGAGGACTCGGATGTATATGTTGTGCAGTACGTCAGTCATTTATACAAAGAAATATCAGATGGCTACAAAAAGGGATGGAAAATGTCAGAGTTGATATCAAGTGGATGATGATGCCTCTTTAAATCATTTTTTAAAAAAAAAAATAATAATTACCTGTATGAGATATATGATGAGGTATTAAATTCCAAGCAGTAATTGCACGATACAAATCTACGTTTGAGGAGGTTTGTTGGGGTTGGAGGTTATAAAAATTGACCTGAACTAGCGTTCCTTGTGTGATGTCTCTGTTACATGTATATTTTAACTGATTGAAGAAATAATGATTTCCCCTGAATTGACCCTTCACCCCTGTTCCTGCATTAACATGATTCAAGGAGAGGAATCCCACTTAAAGACCAGGCTGCAGGTCTGCTTCCAAACATCAATCAATAATCAATACCACGCAACACACACGCACACACACACACATACACAACACAGACACTGCTAAGAGGATCATTATTGTCGTATGATTTATTTGAATGTATTCACCCCCTCATTCATACCTATGTATGTCTTTACTCATTATTACTGCTGTCCAAACAGACTCTACACAGCTGCAAAAAACAAATCACAATAAAATAATAATAATACAAATCTCTCTCAAAAAATTAAATAAAAATGTAACATGACAAAAAGAAAAGCAGACTGTTTTTAAAAATTGCTTACAGAGTTACACTCCTCTCTATTTAACAGTTAGTACACAGTAAATTCCCCAGTGTTAAACATTCATTGTCAAAGTATATAGACCATTTCAGAGTTATTACAACAATAGCAAGAATAAATACAATTAACTTAGCCCCGAGTGTTGTACAAATAGAGTTAAACATGTTTTTGTAAAATATTCAGTGTTAAAGTGAACTGACTGTCAGAGTGATGACAACTAGAACCAGAGTCCCCCAGTGATGATGACAACGTTCACCGTTACTCTGGGAAGCTCCGCCCCCTCCTTCTCCTTTCAAATTGAGTCTCATCACACGCGTTTTAATTCTTGAAAGACTGCGGTAAGTTTCTCTAAATCGCTTTTTTATATAAAATGCTGATATTCTAGCAGAAGCAACATTTTAGAATAACTATGAGTTCAACTTACACTCCAGATGCTTGTGTGTCTTGAAATATCGAATTCCAGACGGCTAACGTGACCGAGTCAAAAGCTGCACAGTAGAATTGGCATTGTTAAATTAACACTTAAAGACTACATTAACACTACATTAACACTTCTTTGTTTGTGTTTTGCTTGTGGTTTTGTATGTTTTTTAAAATGATTTGTACTATCTGGACCTTGAGTCTGTAATAAAAGTTTGATGATGATGACTAAAGAAGTGAACATATGGTCCCTATCTAGTGTAACACCCTGTTAGTTCTGTGTGTTTCTCCAGTGTCTCTTGATTGCTCATTGCCTCCACCTGCCCTCAGCCATGCCTCTGCCTCCCTGATTGCTAATGCCCTACACCTGTGATTTCCCCCCTTATATATACTTCCATTCTTTCCTCTGGCTTCCTGATTGCTCATTCTCTACACCTGTGGTTTCCCCCCCTTATATATACTCCCATTATTTCCTGTGTCCCCTGCCAGATTGTTGTCATTAATACCTGTTGTAAATTCCCCGTGTGAGTCTTTAGTGTGACTTCACCTTCTACCTGAGTTCCATGTTCGACTTTGTCCTCAGTAAAGAGAGTTCTTTTGTTTCACCGTACCTGGTCTCCTGCTTACAGCGGGTTAAAGTAACACTGAATATAGTGTTAACATTTCAGAGTTAATGCGACTCTGGGAAGAGTTATTATTTTTCTCGACACTCCACTGAGAAGTGTTAATTTTGATTAGCATCAGTCCAGAGTGTCAAATATAAATGACATGTAAATAACACTACGAGTGTTATTTATATTTGACACTCGGGACTGATGTTAATCAAAATGAACACTTCTTATAACCAGTTACCAACTTGCGTAAACTCTGAAATGTTAACAATATGCTCAGTTTCACTTTAACACTCGATAGGGACCATATGTCCACTGGCTGAGTGCTAAAATGTACTCTTTAAGTGTTAAATTGACACTTTAATTACTAGTGTGTGAACAAATAGTCTGAGTGTATTAAAATCAGCATGTTGTGATGTATAATAGTGTACAAGTTATTGTAGGCGTGTAGATAAAACCCAAATCCATTATAATGGATTACGTGACCCTATGATGATGTTTTATAGGACGTATAGGAAACTATTTTCACATTTCAGATTCACAAACACTACACAGACTGGACATGGACAGTGAACACGTCATTGTTGTTCGTGTCGCCACTTTAAGTCAAAGTCTAAGTCAGCTTTATTGTCAATGCTTCCATTTGAAGAAGATATACAAAATAATCAAACGTTAACTCTCTCTCTCTCTCTCCTATGTCTTTTATTATTATCATTATTATCATTATAATTATTAATATTCTTGTTCTTCTTCTTATGGCTTGATTAAACTCTATTTTCATAAACAGTAAATGAACAGCACCTACCCTATAGCTTCAAGTTCGCCTCTTTCCTGGTTGGGCCGGACTACACACTGCTGCCTTCAAGTGCTGTCGGACCTATGCCAACTCCCATTTGAGAGCGCACGTTCCGCGAGTCCTCGCGCTCTCACGTGTGATTACGTGCTTCTCAAACTTCCCACCTGGCAGCGATGATAAAATAGTTATAAACAGTAAATAAACAATTGTATATATTAGATTACCTTGTTAATACACACTGGAATCTATGTGTAGTGCTGTCACCTATTTTATCCCGCGTGACTTGAAAGCAACATGTGACGTCATGTAGAGAGCTTCTCTGTTCTATAGCAACAGGTAGAGGCTGTATGCGACTTTTCTTGAGTCCACTTGTCTTGCAGTATTATGAATATTATATTTGTCTATTAACGAACACATGCGTGAAATGCCCATTCTAAAGCTGCAGCATATATCTGCTTCTGAAATATAAAACATATAAAAAAACAAGTGCCATCTTACCCGGAAGCACGTGAACACTCGAGAACATGTCAAGATGTTGGACATGTGAGGGGTGTGTAACTGTGTATGTGTGGAGGCACGCACGGCCATGAAAGAATTACGCATTGACATCGCGGAGCCGCCAACACTTGGCTCGGTCTGGTGCGTAATGGCGCGTGGCGTGCAGGCCGTGGTGCTGCTGCGCGACCACCAACAGGCGGGACTGTGGCTCTTCTGCCGCCGCGCAGCTGGAACACCGAGCGGAGGAGTTTGGCGCGCGGTCCAGCTGCGACCCTGACGCACGCCTGGGGGAGCTCAGCCACTATCACACACACACACACACACACACACACACACACACATACATGCAACTTGCAGTGTCGGAGCGCGCGCCAGGAGCTGACTGTAGGGTTAATGTGCCGCGAACAACCACCCGCAGAGCCCATTCAGAGAGTCCGCAGAGGGATCCGACCGAGTGCGCCTGTTCTGATGAGTTCTTGCGCTTCGATATCATCGGCGCGCCTCTCTCTCTCTCTCTCTCTCTCTCTCTCTCTCTCTCTCTCTCTCTCTCTCTCTCTCTCTCTCTCTCTCTCCCTCCCTCCGCAGGACCGCGGCGGTGTTCCCACAGACGTTTTTCGGTGCCGCTGGTGATGTAACGCGTACATCTCACGGCTCACTACTCTACACACTGTTACCACCGCCGCCCCCGGCTTCCGAGGCATGGGACCCTTCAAACTCTGAAGGTAAGCAACGTGCCACAACTCGCGCGTGACTCTTCCATGAGTCTCTGCTCTGAGCCTTTTTTTAATTTTTTTAGACGCTTATATTTGAGTGTTTGCGCTCGTTCATTCATTCCCCTCATTGATCTCCTGGAACACACGAGTTTACGAGATACGATCACGTGAGGACTTGTCCTCTTTCACCATCAGCCGCAGCGTTGTGTACATGTCATGTTGACTCGTGGATGCGCTTTGTACTTTGTGTTGAGAGGAAGAACAAAAAAAAGTAATCACAACCTACTTGTAGATGACATGAGTTGTAGTTTCAGATTTTCATCGACTATCGTTGAACTCATGTATTTAGAATCAGTGATAATTATGTTCAGGAAGAGGAGCACCACTGAGTGAGCAGAGTGGAGGAGGATGGGGGGAACGCCTCTTGCTAAAATTAGATTGAGGGAGCTGCAGGGACTCTAACCTGTTTGACTGAGGTGAGATTATAGCTGTACACAAAAGTCAGCTGCAGGCATGGCATCAAGCCGAGGGGAGGAGAGGAAAGACACCTCGCTGAGATGGAAGGTATCTATAACCAATAACCACCTGTGTGCTGATGATGAATTCGCCGCTGGACGCCGCGTCCCCGCTCATTGGGAGTCAGCCCAATGGAAAAGGTCAGACGTGCCTTCCTCGCCTCCTCCTCCTCCTCGCCTCCTCATTACTTTATGTTCAGGCAGCAGCGATTCAAGGTGATTTTCTTTTACTCCCGCCGCCCTCAAAAGCAGCAGAGATTAGGAGGCTTCTTTGAGTGCCAGTCGGTTGCTGATTACTCGCTTATACTCCCCCCCACCCCTGTCTCATCCAACGCATGTTTTGATGTCTCGAGCGGTGGGATTTTGATTGTAAGCTGTAACTGGCGGCCTCTCTGGACTTTATGAAGTCTTGGCGGCCTGCAGATCTTCCAGCCCCGGCGCCCAGAGAAGTCACTCTGGTGTTTTTTTCTATGTTGGCCCGGAGATGCATGTTGCTGATTAACTGTTTCCTATTTTGAATATTGGACAAGCTGGCCCTGTGTCCACAGATCGGCGCCTGATTCGGAGAATGCAAATGCGGCGGCCGTCGACATCGGCCGTCGCTAGCGAGCGCAGATCGATGAGACCGTCGGTCCGAAGTCCTTTTAGGCCGAGCGTGTATCCCGTGATCATCTCTGGGATGAGGAGGGGAGAGCTTTCACAAGAAAGGACTTTGAGGATTAAAAGTGCCCTGAGCGCACTGGTAAACATCAACAATTCTTTAAAAAAAAAATAATACCTAAAAAATGCCTCTGCCTCTCGATTCCTCCTCCTCGTCCTCCTCGTCCTCCTCCACTGCCGCAGTGCAATTACTTCAGGCCTCTGGAGCGGCCACCCTTGATATTTAGCATCACTTCCAGCCACCTCCTCCGCCTCCACCGGCAGCCGTGTGCACTCTTATCATGAAAGCCAGCCATAATTGGATCCATTGTGCAGAGGGGCCGCTGCTCTACGCCGGAGTATAGACACCAACAGCAAGGCGTCGAGGGAGGAGGAGGTGGAGGAGAAGGAGAGGAAGGCAGCAAACTAAGGCAGAGAATCAAGGAAACAACAAAAAAAGAAGATACTTCCAGAGAGCAGATCGGACCAGCAGCTCAGACACACAGCTGGATGTTCACCCATCATTCAGTGCACTCGGACCACCTGGCTTCTCTTCCCTAAACCTCCATCAGCTCACCCCATCTATTCCTCCACAGTCCCGACACCCTTAATTACATGTGCCAACCTTTCTCACTTTACCCGCCGGGCCACATTCACCGAGTGAAACTGGGGAGTGCCTAATCCTTTTCCGTCGTGGTACTCCAGGTACACCTGCACCCTAATTAAGTTTGACCTCATATGACGTCATTACATTATCTAATTGTAGGTGTGATGTAACTCTTCGGAGACACTTCAAATCCTCCTTCCTTCCGGTTCTAATTACCGTGACACTTTCTCTGTTCGCCTGGGGATCTTTTATGTTCCTCTGTCACCTCTCCAGCTCCCATGAAAGGGCACAGACCCTGAAAAAAAAAATCTCAGCATGTCACTATGCACTCTGCTCTCCTCCTCACCTTTAAAGGCATGGCTAGAGAGAGAGAGAGAGAGATAGAGATGGCAGTGAGCCACATAGATGGGGATGGGAGCTGTTAGGGGAGAGTGTTGGACTTGAAGAGCCATAAATCAAGCTGGAGCTGGAATTAAATCAGTCTGGGGGGAACAATGGATGAGTGGGGGGGGGGGGGGACGCTCTCTGCAGGCTGTGTCTAGCGTAGTGTAGGGATTCACTTCAGGCAGTGAATTAGCAGCAATAGCGGTCGCGATGAGTCGACGTTGCACTTGGTGCTACAGGTGGTCGGCGTGCCTCGCTTCCAGAGAGAGAATAGAAGTAAAAAAACAGTATTTACTTGTGGTATTCTGCACCTGCCATCGAAATAACTCCTCTTTCCACACACACCCTCCCTTTGCAATTTTTTTTTCCGTCATCGTCTTTTTGTTTGCAGTCTGCGATCTCTCACGCTCTCTTTATCTGAACGTGCATTATGAGTTATGTGTTACGACAGCAGGGCATTGTGGGGTTTGCGGTCTGCTCGGGGATGCAAGTTTCGTTTTTTTTAACAACAGGAACAGGAACTAGTCGCAGGGCTAACGCTGTTATAGAAGCCTGCACGGGTAATGGAGAGGTTGGCTGGGTGAATGTGGAACTCCCATGGGCGTACACACACACACACACACACACACACACACACAGAGGACACAAATGGGAAGCGCCGCAGCTCGGTGGGCTCGTCTCTGAGAGGCAGCGGAGCGGATGAACACTGAAAAAGGAGAAATTACTCTCCAAATGTTCAGTTGGTAATGCGCTTATTTGCGTCTCTTGCCGAGAGTTAGATGAGAATATTGATCCCACTCTTTTCTGAAGCTCTGTAGAGCCAGCAGCCGGTTAGCGGAGCTTAGCGTAAACACTGGAGACGTCCCAAAAATAATATTTAGCACTCTGTTTTCATATTGAATGAACACATGGTGACCTTTTAAAGGTGCAGGTTGGCAGATTTACAGTGAAGCAAATGCGGATGTACCTTTTTTAAACTTGCATTCTCTTTCATGGCCAGCAGGGGGCGACTCTTCTGGTTACAAAAATATATCTGATTGTATAGAAATCGATACAGAAAACGACTCACTTGATTTATTCCCTCAGTAAACATTGTAAACACGAGTTTATGGCCTCAATCTCTAGTTTCAAGCCTTCTTCAATACAGCGTGATGTTTATTTATGAAATGATTGTAAAGTTGTCTTCCTCTTTGAACTTTAAATCTTTCAGTGTGTTTTCAGTTCATTAAAGTAAATTGTACCATTGTGGTACAAAAAAAATAATTTCGTTCACGTTCGGTTGTACTTGGCTCCTCCCCTTTCTTGTAAAAAAAAAAAGATGGCAACAACCAAAATGACAAACTCAAGGCTTCAAGCGTCAGTTAGCGACCCCTTGTCTTTATGCTAAGCTAACTGGCTACATATTTACTGTGCAAGCATAACGTGGTTTTAATCTTCTCCTCCGGCAGGAATGCCAGGACGCATTCCTCCCAACATTTTCAACTAATGTTTAGAATATTAGGAAGCAAATTATACAGATTTCTATAAATCATGTACTTCTCCCCATTAATCCAGTGGCGGGCCGTGCATTTTCTATCTCGGCCTTCAATGCCGTCTTACTACAGCTGAACAACCTAATGTAAGATATTAGTTCACCAGTGTTCCGGTGCGGGGCTTTTATTGTGAAGGAGCAGACGGAAAAAGATAAAGTTGTCGTGTTTCTTGTGTTATTAAGTAACGTAAAACCCTCAGTTACACTGAGAATTCAGAGAATCGTATCGTACATGTATATGTATATTTCTATCGATGTATGTGTGTGTATTTATACACACACATACATCGATATAAATATGATGAAGATGAAAGTTCCTGTTTACCCAAACACATGACACAATTAATGAGTCTTTTCAATATGTCCCTCTTGTTCTTCACCTGTTCATTGTGCAGCTCCGTTGCCGCTTGTTCGTTGAACTATAGATCTGCTCCGTGTCCCCAAAAGTTGTCAAAGCACCGATGCTTGTAGGTGCCGAGTCGTACTCTGGTGTCTCGTTGCTGCCTCGCTTAGACAACTCAAGTTTCAAAGCCAGTGTGACTCCCAACACCAAATCGATCACTTGCAACAGGCATCCCCAGCAGTCCAGTGTGCAGAGCTTCTCGGAGTCTGAGCCATTGGTAGCGCTCGTAGTTGGAACTTTGAAAGTGGCGAACGAACCCCTGTCCCGCCTGTGACGGGCTTTGTAGCGTCGGCGTCGGTCTTAAAGTTCGTTGAGAATGGCCTTATAATTATATCCTCGACCAAATCGATATCTTCTCCTCCTTCCGCCATTGTGGGTTGAACAAACAGCTTAGTAGTACGCAAATTATTTCGTTTATCAAATTCAGTTTCCTAGTTCTGAGGTTCTGCATCTACCTGCCCATAGACCCCGCCTCTCAATATTGGTAATCCAATCAAAGGCGTGCAGCACTCCGCCTGCTCGCTGCTCCTGTGCCGGTTCCGGGGCCTTCTAGAAGGCCTAGAGGAGCCAACTCTAAAGCTGATTGGTTGACACAACATCGTCATTCCCATTCACTTGAAGCTACCAGCGCCGCAATGTTGATTCTGAAGGCCTAAGGGCAGATGTTAGCCCCCTGGCAACACACGATGGCTGAATATGATTGGATAAAAGATCTAAGATAAAGACCAGCCCTCCAAATCTCAACCTGGCGCTGGCAGCAGCGCAACCAAGAGGAACGCTATGAAATTAAGAGAAAAACTCTTACTCTGGGAAATAAGTGAATACATATTTGTGGGCAAATATATTTAGAAAAAAATATATATTCTGATGATGTTTAGGCCAGCAGAGAAGGCCTTGCTGGCCCTGACGGCCCGCCACTGCATTAATCTGATATCTGGTAAAAGCATTGTGATATTTTATTGCCGTCTGTTATCGCATGGAATCTGTTCGCCCCAGATAAAACACGGTGTATCAACAGGAAGTGTGTTTCCTGACATCAGCATTGCAGCTGCCAGCCCCCCCCCCCTCCATGAGAAAGAAACATTAGTATTATTGTGCAAAACATGATGTATCACATATGCGCTTTTACACAACATGCCATCACACATAGAGTAAGGAAAACCCTTAATGTGAGAGAAGAAACACTTTATCTGAGGGTAATAAATGGACCTGAACACACAGCTGCCACATTTCACACACACACATACACACACACACACACACACACACACACACACACACACACACACACACACACACACATACACACGCGCATACCAGCACACACCCTTCCGGTCTTTGTCATGAGGCAACATTTCACATCTGGTAAAAGTTTGAGCAGGAAGGCTCACAACAAAGCAGTAAAAACAATGTGACACAATGATACATTGTTGCGTTTCAGTGTGTGTGTGTGTGTGTGTGTGTGTGGGGGGGAGGGGGGGTTCAAACCGTTGCACTTTTTTTTCATTTGAAGTCAAAAAATTGAGATGCGACATATGAAAGTGGGCCAGATGTGGAACAGGATGCGTGACTTTTTGTTGTTGTTGTTGTTGTTTTGGAGGACTTCATAAAACATGTTGCTCTGTCCTTGCTTCTTCTTGTTCTTTTTCTTCTTGTTCTTTTTCTTCTTCTCTTTTTTCAATGTGTACAGTATATGATATTAGTTTGGCTTTTGAGGCAGATTCTCGTAGCATTCTTGTAGTCCGCCCTCTTGCTGCTCCCCAGTCTCCCTCTTAAGCCCCTCCCCCCTCCTTCGTCTGTGGCTGCTAATCTCAGTGTGCAGCCGGTGAGCCCCCACCGACGTGGGATTCAGTGTCCAGGGAAAAGGAAACGTTCCCCTTCCTGCTTTCGATACCCTGCAGTCTGTAAATAGTTGCCTGTCACCAGCCGCTCTGGAGGCCCCGATGAAGAACTATATCCGTCCCATCATGCAACACCCTTTCTACAACTTCCTGAAACAAACCAATGGGTGTTGGGCAAAAGATAAGCTCTGTGTGTGTGTGTGTGTGTGTGTAAGAAGTGGTGTTATTTTGCAGTCTTGTCAGACGCATGGACTCATAAAGACATGGAGATGAGATAAAGTTCAGAAGTGCAGATGAATGGCCCCCCTCCTTTTGGAAACTGGGGTCAAAGTTAAAACACCATATTCATTTGAAACAGTAGTTTTTAAAATATAGTTCTACCGGTCTGAAACTACATTTCACCGAGTTGGATTTGCTGAATCATTTCTAGCGTAGGCATGTGCTGACAGGATATAAAACACACTCTTAGTGCCACTATACTCACCAATAAAGTGAACAATACAGAAATGGAGCAGATGAGAAGAAGAATCTCCTCTGTCACAAGACGCAAAGAGGTTTATGGGAATGTGTTTTTAGAAACATCAGCAGCAGCGAGGCCAAAGTCTACTGACGGAAACAACGCCTCAGTTTGATCAGAACCAGAGTCTTTCTTCAGGATACAGATGGATACCAAGATTATAATACAATATAAGAACATAATGCCTTCTGTGAGGAGTTTGTATGTTCCCCCGTGTCATTGTGGGTTCTCTCCGGGTTCTCCGGTTCCCTCCCACAGTCCAAAGACACACAGCTTAGGTTAATTAATGAGTCTAAATGGCCCCGTAGCACTACGCACAATAAGCTAACACGCACTACGCACAACAAGCTAACGCTATCCATGGATCCAGAGACGCAGCTGGACGATACACTTTTCTATAAATACATAAAGCTCAAGCAGCTTCAACGATATTCTGTGGCTGTTTTGTGGTACGCGTTTAGGGTAAAAGACACGGATACAGATTTTATATTAGACCCCCCCTTTGGAGCCCATCGTTACTGGTCTATGTTCCTATGGTAGATGTCTCCTAATGACCAAAGAAGGTCCATCACCGACCAGCCGATCTCTAGAGCATTGCCTAAAATGCTGGAGATGGAACCTTTTAACTTGTTTGTGTGTGTTTTTCAGTGTCGGCCTAATAGCTCATTAGAGCGAATCAATGTGTCCCCATTTTGTAGCTCATGACTTTTATCCATGAAGACATCAATCAAACTTGTTTCCCCCAAATGCTGGTGGGGAGGGAATACAACTAAATCAATGGCCGTATGGAGAAATGAGCCCATTATGGCAATATCAATCGCAGAAAAGATATCGTGATCTGTGTGTCTGACAGCGTCCAATCATCAATCAGTGCTCGTGTCACTTTTAAGACATGAAAAGGCATTCAAGATCCATGCTGCCACTTTTAGACAGGAGAAAAGCGTTTATACACAACATTATGTACATTGGATAGAAACTATATACTCAATATGCTGAATTTGTAATTCAGAGTATGTCTTTAAATGAGGGATTGCCTCCACGCAGACGTCACATAAGAAGTGGATGTGCCTCCGGGGGGGGGGGGACTGCAGTTTAAAAGCATTTTGGCCATCGCCATCTTATTTTTTTGCAACCAGTGAATGGAAGTGACCACATCTAGACGATAGATGGGTGAATCTCGTAGAGACTTGTCGACATACACTGCGTTATCATCTATTGTACATAATTCATTAAATTAATATATTTTTGTATTGAAAAAGACTTGAAACTAGCGATTAAGACCATACACCCATGTTCACGATGTTTACTGAGGTAATAAATCACGAGATAAGTCGTCTCTCATGGACTTGATTTTGACACTGGGGGAGTCGCCCCCTGGTGGCCAGTAGATAGAGTGCAAGTAAGAAGGTATCTTTCTGTGTTAAGCGAGAAGATGGCGACATTTTCAGTGCCCACTAACCCCAGCGGCCCACGACAGATTCCTCATGGTCCAGGATTGACCAGGTCCCCGTCAACTCCCCCTTCATCCGCGCTGCGCCCCGGCCCACCGCTAATCCGCCCGATCGATGGCCCTGGATCATCGTCACCAGGCAACCGAGGATGACACCAAAGCTCTCGCAGTGTGTGTGCTACCTGATCGATCTACCGCCTCCCTGGAAGTATAAACACACGACAGTAATCGTGTGTGTGTGTGTGGGTGGGGGGGGGTGGGGGGGAATACTTCAAGAGAGAGAGAGGGAATTGCAAGAAAGGCCGACCGGGAATGTCTGTATGTTCTCAGAAAGTTGTTCTCTGTGCTTGCGACAAAGAGCTCCGTTTAGACGATGAACGGCGAGCAAGATGATGTCATCATCATCAAGACGGGCACAGCCTGTGCCACAGCGCCATTTCAAGCCGGCTTGCCCCCTGCGCCCTCTTATTCAGTGTTATGGCCTGTTGCGATGGATACAGAAGGTCTTGAGGACAGCCTGTCCTGGACTGAACGGTGGACGTAGAGATCCATGCTCAGGTCTAGATGACTCTTATTAATAAGTACTTTCCTTCTGATTTATATTCATGAGCCGTGGCGTCTGGCTGTCACAGGTCGTGTGTGTTTTTTTTCTTCTTCTTTGAGGTTTCAGACAACGGGGGCTCAGACGTATTTCCTGCGGCGGGCGACCTTCGCATCCTCACAGGAACTTCCATGTCTATCTATAGCGACATCATTGTGAATGTGGTCCGGCAGTCTGCCCTGTAACCTGACCACGGCCTTTTTTTACCTTCGCATTGAAAATGCAGAAGGTTATGTTTTGATCGCCGTGTATTTATTTATTTATTTGTATGCGTGTTATTCGCAAAACTCAAAAAGCATTGAACCGAATCGCATGAAATTTGGTGGGATGATTGGTTATTATCCGGGGACCAGTTGATTAGATTTTGGGATCGATCGGGTCAAAGTTCAAGGTCAAAGGTCATGAACAGGTCAAAATCTTCTTGAATCGCATGACATTTGGTGGGATGATTGGTTATTATCCGGGGACCATTAGATTAGATTTTGGGATCAATCGGGTCAAAGGTCAAGGTCATGGAAAGGTCAACATCTTTTTTTTACCATAGCACGATACATTTTTGTCCAATTGGCATGCAACTAATGCCAAAATGTTCATAATTCAATGCCCAATCTTGTGATATGCGAAGGTATGCGCTCTACCGAGTGCCCGTTCTAGTTTATATATAGAAAGACAAAGATTTGAAGTTCACTATCTCAATCTTCCTCCATTATTAAAGGGACTTTCACTCTTTCACTCTCTCCCATCGCTGAAGCCTCAAGAGTTGTACTCCTCCCCGCAGAAGTGTGTGTTTGCATGTGTGTGTGTGTGTGTGTGTGTGTGTGGCTGAGACAGCTCGCGAAGCCTGTAATTGAGTGTGTCCGCCCACCGCGTTGCAGCAGTGGAAGGCTTCATTGTGTCAGGCACAATAGACACAGACACACACTCATCACCCTCTGCCGCAGAACCACAACATTGAAGAGCCATTAGCCCAAGCAAGCCGGGGGGTCGCTTTGTCACCACCTCGCCGATACCTTCACGCTTCATCATCGGCGCAGAGCTAAAAATATCCAGCGGCTTTTTCTTTTATCTCCTATTTCCACCACCAGATTGAGCCGTGGCCCCGTACAGCAGATAGGATTAACGTATTTTTACAATAAACACGTCCAAGAAAACATCAAAATAAAGAAAAAGATTTCCAAAGGTTGCCAGACTCCTCTCAGTAAAAAAACATGTTTTTGGTGCATGTGCGTCATGTGTGTGTGTGTGTGTGTGTGTGTGTGTGTGTGTGCTGTGAAAGGGACCGGGCGCCAAGATGTGGTTGCCATGGTTTTCTTAATTCATTTATTCCTTCTTTATTTCTGCAACACGTGAGACGCAGAGAAAGTGACAGCATGCATGTTCACATATGTTCACACGACGTTCTGTTGCATACGGCCGCCAAGGACAGATAATAAACGGGGTTTCCTGTCGATCGCGGCTCTCGACCAGTTTTTTCTAAGAAGCCACACACTGCGGTCAAAAGAGCCGTCTGTCATGCTCTGTTGTGACAATCAGCCTCTTTGTATGCTGAGTTAGTACCACATGAAGTCCTTCTCAGTGTGCGAATGTAAATTAGACTTCAGACGGGAAGATCAGTGTGAATAATTATATCAGTTGAACTCAAACCAGCCAATATTTATTATTTTTGAAGTGATTAGACGCTTTTACTTTGGTGAAAGTAACAGAGTTTGTGTTTCACGTATCTGGGAGACAATGTATCTCCAGACAATGTTGATTTTATTTGTCAGAAGGAGTCAGAGACTGTTTTTATGAGGAGACTTAAGGTTATACATCATGAATCAACATCAGAAACATTTATTAGCTACGTCTGTTCGACACAAATAATATGACTTGGTGGCTGGTGTGTAGCTGGTGTGTACACATTAGACAGACAAAACAACAACAATCAAAAACAATCAACAGTCAACATATACGATAAAATAAATCAAATAGCTCTGTTCATAAGGGTCAGAGGGGGACCGGCTCTATTAATGAGGGTCAGACGGGGACCCGGCTCTATTAATGAGGGTCAGACGGGGACCCGGCTCTATTAATGAGGGTCAGACGGGGACCCGGCTCTATTAATGAGGGTCAGAGGGGGACCCGGGCTCTGAATATAAATACAATGACTTTGTTTATGTGATGTATCTTCCCAAGTATATTAATAATAGTAATAATAATACAGTGTATTCTATTCTCAGCATTATTACCAATCTTAACATTCAACTTTATTCATGTCCTTGAAACATTTTCACACATTACAGGTATTGAATCTCAATATTTTTTGACGACTAATATTGAACTATCCTGGACAGAGTTAGCGTCTCACATCTTCAGATATATCCTGAGAAGTCTCTTCTTAAGTCTACATGTCAGAACTATCAGTTACAGTGTGTTTGGCTCCTCGGTTATCCTATCGGCTCCTGTATCAAGACAAACAAACTCTTTGTTGAGAGCCGGTCCAATTATTAGTTTGGGCTCCGGTTTAACAGATTTTGAATTTGACGGGTCGAACCAAGCCATCACGTGAGCAGGGGGGTGACGTCGTTGACCGGCAGATATCTCCATTAAACCCAGCAGCTGCATACTGTAAACAGGAACTGGTTCTCACTCTCTGCAGCGTGGGGCGGTGTGCAAAAATGAATGACCCCACAACTATTCCAAAGAGGCAGCAACGGCCACTACGTGAATTTGATTTATTCTCTCTCAACAGAGCAATTATTCTCTCTCTGCTTCCCCTTTTTGATCCTTCCATCTTCTTCTGTGTTCAGTGAGAGGCACCGAGAGTCAAAACCGGCGAGAGGAAGAGAAAAGGAGAGGAAGAGGAGAGGAAGGGGGCTGAAAACAAAACGACCAGAAGGGAACGATGGAGTCCATATTGTCGGAGCAGTCGGCCGCCGTGGACGAGCTGGTGGAAGCGAGCATCCGGGCCTTCGGTGGGTCACTTGAACATTTTATTACTTCATGAGTTTTGTTACAAAGAGTCAATACAATTTATAAAACCATTTTTGAGGGTTATAAGTGTGAATGAAACGTATGTATATGGAAGATTTATGTAAATATATACACGACCGTTCAAAAGTTTGGGGTCATCCAGACAATTTTGTGTCTTCCATGAGAACTCACTTTTATTTATCAAATGAATTGAAAATTTAATAGACATTGACAAGGTTAGAAATAATGATTAATATTTGAAGTATTAATTTTGTTCTACAAACTTCAAGCTCAAAGGAAGGCCAGTTGTATAGCTTATATCACCAGCATAACTGTTTTCAGCTGTGCTAACATAATTGCACAAGGGTTTTCTAATCAGATATTAGTCTTCTAAGGCGATTAGCAAACACAATGTACCATTAGAACACTGGAGTGATAGTTGATGGAAATGACCCTCTATACACCTATGGAGATATTTCATTAGAAACCAGACGTTTCCACCTAGAATAGTCATTTACCACATTAACAATGTAGAGAGTGTATTTTTGATTAATGTTATCTTTATTGAAAAAACAGTGCTTTTCTTTGAAAAATAAAGACATTTCTAAGTGACCCCAAACTTTTGAACGGTAGTGTATATATATATATATATATATATATATATACATATATATTATTTTTTCTTCTTTTTCTTTATTTTATATTAATTATCTGATTTATTTGATAATAATAATTTAGGATAAGAATATATAAGCATTTTTTCTTCTACCTATAACTTTTTTTTGTATATTATATATTATAATATTGTATTGTATTGCAATGATTGACTGAATAAAATACACAACAACAATAAAACATGTTAATTGTAAAAAAATATATATTTTTCACACACATTATTGAAAACCTATGATTGTTGACTACCAACATAGATGCACACCAATAGACAGCAGGTGAGTACATCCCCCTGGTGATGAGTGACAGCCATCTTTCCTCTTCTTCTTCTAGACGAGAAGGGCACTTTGAAGGACGCGTCCTTGGTCCGCATGTTCCTCATGATGCACCCGTGGTACATCCCTTCAACCGACATGGCCAAGAAGCTGGTGCTCAAGTATCCTTCACCTCGGAGACCGGTCTGTTAGATCCTCATGAGATTTTATGAGAGAGAGAGATTAAGGAAATTAGCAGAAAAAGTTTACGCCTTGACTTTGAGATAAGATCGCAAGAGGAGAGCTGCACTGCCGAGCGCCGCACGAGGATATGTCACCTCGTCAAGTAATAAAGCCTCATCTTACCCTCCAACGCCTGCTGTTGCTTTCTGACCTTTAATCTGATGATTCATTTATGGATTCGTGAGCTTACAATTGAAAGTTGACTGAACCCCCCCCCCCCCCCCACACACACACATACTTTTCATCACCGTCCTTTCTTTTCATCCCTTTGTTCTGCCTTCCCAGGTACTGGATCTCTGAGTTTCCAGCGGAGTTCAATCTGAGCCCGGAGCTGGCGGACCAGATCAAAGACTTTAAAGACCTCCTGACCACGGAGGGCAACGCGAGCCAGAGCCAGCTCATTGACCTGGACAGCGTGTGAGTGAAGCGGTTGCTGAAGCTGGCGGTTGACGGCGTGAATGAACGCCTCCGGTCCGTGGGCGTTAATGTCAACGTGCTCTTTGTATCGCCTGTTCTCAAAATGTGCTGAGCCGTGCGACTCTGGGTCACCGACTTCCTCTTTTCTCATTAGATAGCCAACAATCAATTTTCTTCCCCAAAACCTCACCAAGTAGGTGTGTAGCCGAAAGGAAATGCCTGGCAGGAAGCCTAGAAGGCATTTATTTCGTCTTGGAGACCTCTACTTCCCTTTAGTGTCGTCTCTGTGGAGCAGACCTGTGATGTATTACAGCTGAGGGAATGTCCTCAGAGGAAATGAACTCTGCTTTTGTCGAAAAGTTTGACATTTTGGGCTGGTTTTTGACACTAGGGGAATAGCCCCCTGGTGGCCAGTAGATAGAATGCGAGTAAGAAGGTATCTGTGCGTTTAGCTAGAAGACTCAATATGCTGAATTCGTAATTCAGCGTATGTCTTTAAATGAGGGATCGCCTCCACGCATAGACGTGACATAAGAAGTGGATGTGTCTTCGGGGGGTGGACTGCAGTTTTAAAGCATTTTGGCGGTCGCCATCTTAGTTTGTTTGCAACCAGTGATTGGAAGTGACAACGTCTATACGATAGAAGGGTGAATCTGGTAGAGACTTGTCAATCGCAAGGTAGACATACCCGGCTTTATCGTCTATTTTACATCATTTATTGCATTAATATATTTTTGTATTGAAAAACACTCGAAACTAGCGATTAAGACTGTAAATAAAGGTAAGAAATCAAGAGAGAAGTATAGTCTCTCATAAACCTCCAAACATTTTGGACTTGTTTTTGACACTGGGGGAGTCGCCCCCTGGTGGCCAGTAGATAGAATGCGAGTAAGAAGGTATCTTTCTGCGTTGAGCTAGAAGATGGGGACATTTTCAGTGCCCACTAACCCCAGCGGCCCAGATTCCTCACGGTCCAGGATTGACCAGGTCCCCGTCAACTCCCCCTCAGGGACCGGCATGGCAGTCGATCCAACGCCATGGTGGAACGTCTCAATGAATATTGGAGAGACGGGACATTTTTCATTCATTCCTGGCCCCCTGAAGATAAATCCCGGCATTCATTGTTCCTTTTAGAGTTGAAATATTTGAGCATGAATCCTAATTTTCCGCTTGGGCAAACCGCTTGTTGCGATGTTTAATGTCTACCAGACACGTTGCGCAACAGTCAGTACAGACATGGTGGTTCCAAGAGGTCGAATGCTCACGACACGGATCCACTAACTTCTCCAGCAGGCTGTTATGTCATTACCTTCGCATTGAAAATGCGGAAGGTTATGTTTTGATCGCCGTGTATTTATTTATTTATTTATTTGTATGCGTGTTATCCGCAGAACTCAAAAAGTATTGAACCGAATCGCATGAAATTTGGTGGGATGATTGGTTATTATCCGGGGACCATTTGATTAGATTTTGGGATCAATCGGGTCAAAGGTCAAGGTCAAGGTCATGGAAAGGTCAACATCTTTTTTTTTACCATAGCACGATACATTTTTGTCCAATTGGCATGCAACTAATGCCAAAATGTTCATAATTCAATGCCCAATCTTGTGATATGCGAAGGTATGCGCTCTACCTAGTGCCCATTCTAGTTACGTTATAATATGTTGTGTTATGTCTCGGGGATGTTCATGACATGTTCTGCGTCCTCCCTCCCCAGGCCATCGTACAAGTGGAAGAGGCAGGTGACTCAACGTGTCCCGTCGGTGTCCAAAAAGAGGAAGATGTCCCTCCTGTTCGACCACCTGGACTCCTGTGAGCTGGCCGAGCACCTGACCTACCTGGAGTACAAATCCTTCTGCAAGATCCTGGTCAGTGTGCGGGGAAGCCGTGTGTCCGCCGTGATGCTTAAAGGAATGTTACAGGCTCGCTGTAGTTGCTAAGCAATAACGTCAACTTTTTACTGGCAGTAATCGTGTTTCTTTTGTGGAAACATTTGTTCTCTTGAAGTGTTATTTTGGGACGCGGCGACGACGACATGGGTGTGTGCTGGTTTTAATCGGTGGATGTTTTTAGATTGTTTATTTAAAGTGTGATGGCGTGGCGGCACGCTGGTGATTAGTTTGGTATTGGTTTCTCTTTTAAAAGAGATTTAGGCTTAATAGGAAATACAATTCGCCATAAATTTTATTTTACAGCATCAAAGCCTTAAATGTGAAGAAATTATACTTTTTCTGTAATCAGACGAGTTAAAAACAAATTAGTTTTCTGTATTTCCCAGATTAAAGATTGGTTTCATAATTGTTATCCACGTTGCTGCTTTAAAGGAACGATCCAACATTTGGTAACAAATATAAAGGTTGATTTAAAAAAAAGAAAAAGAAGCACATCGCTCCTTTTAAAATCAAAATAAGAAAGACAACATGTGAATTATTGAGCGTTAGAGGGGCTGGATGTTGGATAGATAGATAGATAGATATATACTTTATTAATCCCCAAGGGGAAATTTGTCGTAGCAGTAGCAGCACCAATAAACCAAACACACATGAATAAAAAAAATAAAATAAAAAATAAAAACAGGGATGAAAGATATAGAAGCATACAAAGCAAAATATAAAATAAAATATAGATGTATATATACAACATATATGTTTTGATTGTGTTACTTGAGGAGTCTAGCTTTGATGCTAAATGAAGCGCAGCTAACCAGCTGTATAGTTAAAATACAGACATGGAAGTGGTGTTCATCTTTGTTAATCTACACTTTATAAAGAAAGTAAATAACTATGCCGATAAAGCAGCACACTTCCACAACTGGGTGACATACAGGAGACATTAAAAAGGGAATTGTCCCATGAAAGAGCATCTCAATGGAGATATCTTGTCTTTTAATTTGAAGTCCAGGTCCAGGACACATTCTACATCTCCCAAAATGCAATGCGTTTGATTTGAACGCATTGGAATACACCGTGTAACGCCCCTCCCCCTCTTTTAGTTCCAGGACTACCACAGCTTCGTGATGCACGGCTGCACGGTGGACAACCCCATCCTGGAGCGCTTCATCACGCTCTTCAACAGCGTCTCCCAGTGGATCCAGCTCATGGTGCTCAGCAAGCCCACCGCCCCGCAGAGGGCCGCCGTCATCTCCCACTTCATCCGCGTGGCACAGGTCTGTCCACGGGGGGGGGGGGGGGTCAGGCTCTATGGAGGAGCTCTATGATGGGAGGTCATTTCCTGGAGCCTTCAGAGAAAGAGGAGAGAGAGAATTGAAAAAAAAAGGTGAATTAGAGACTGACAGTGAGCTGTGGAGGGAAGGTTAAAAGTCACCGTTAACACACACACACACACACACACACAAGATGCCATCAGACATCAGTGGCACAGATTATAAGAAACGCTGAGTTTGATTTCAAGGTGTTGGAGGTGTCGGCGTGTTACGAGGCCTCCTGGGAGCTCTTCTCGGTAACGCTGCTGTCGGGGAAACATCTCCAGGAATTAATTGTCTTCGCTTGGCGATGATCATTTGGGGCTTTAAGGTTGTTATGGAGCCACGGGGTGTAACATTGCCTCTGGAGGAGCACTTTAAATACATTTCAACGGCAATATTTTTTCCCGATCAGACAATACAAAATAATAAATCCCCCCCCCCCCCCAAAAAGAAAATGTGTTATTTGCTGCAATGAATGAAAACACAATTATTTTTACAGTATTCATTGTCATTATAATTCAATAAGCGTGCATCCTACAATCAGTGGCACACCTCACCGTGGAATATAAAATATATATGGTACAGAGAGGAATAAAAGACGGGAGGGAAACTGTGGTGCATTGTGGGAAGCAACAAAAATAGTTACAGGTTCACGATTTTGTATTGCGTGTCAGCTCGTTATTTTTTTATTCGCACTAAACGTTTTGCATTCATTCTAATCCATACAAAAACTATTTACTATTTACTTCACTCTTTACAACTTTGACTCGATGATGTCGCTACATTAAAAGTCAGATGACCAAAGTTGTTAAAGGATAAAGCGGCAAGAATGTGTCGAGACACACACACACACACGCACACACACACACTCTGGCTTTTATGATATCATAACGTAATGACATAACAGCCTGCTGGAGAAGTTAGTGGATCCTTAAGGTCGTGAGCATTCGACCTCTTGGAACCGCCATGTCTGCACTGACTGTTGCGCAACGTGTCTGGTAGATACGGGGATGTTAAACATTGCAACATGCGGTTGGCCCGGGAGGAAAATTAGGATTAATGCTCAAATATTTCAAATCTAAGAGGAACAATCGGGGGATTACTAACGCCGGGATTTATCTTCAGGGGATCAGGAATGAATGAAAAATGCCCCGTCTCCGAATATTCATTGAGACATTCCACCAGGCCCAAAAAAAACCTGTTTTCATCCTAATGGTCTGCAGTGCTTATGTTGATGCATCCTCATTACTTATTGCTATCGTCTCCTCTTGGATTGTTCCCCGTTCCCTATCCACCCTCCTCTTCAGCTGCAGAACACCGCTCTGCCCCTCATCATTTATTCAGTGGGGTCTCCGTGGGGTTCGACACCTCCTTCTGTCTCAATGCGGCAGCCCTCCTGCACGTCGGCAGAGCTCTCGGCCCTCGCTCTCGTCTCGGTTTCCAGCGTTTCGGGATGTTTTTGACAGTTTGGTGGTGAAGACGGATGCTGATTGTGTGTGTGTGTGTGTGTTGAATGGTTAATCAGCTGCCGAAGGCCAGAGAATTACGTGTATTGTCTCCCACCTCCTGATCAAATTATATTTCTATCCCTTTTCATCACTTCTGTCAGTGCCCCACATCCTATAGATATAGAGCATATATTAGCATGCAAACATGCTTAAGTTTCAGAATTATTAGTATGAGCGCGTACACTTAACCCCTTATTGCCAAAATGTAAGAGCCAGACTGTATTCACATGTTGCAATAAATATATATACGACATTTCAAAACCCAAAACTGGGATATATATATATATAAATATATTTATATATATCAATATATCTATGTATATATAAATATATACAGTATATATATAAAAATATGGATAAATATATATAAATAGAATAACTATATATATTCACCAATATAAATATATATATATATATATATAAATGTAATTATATATAGGGTTAGGGTTAGGGTTAGGGTATAAATATATATTTATATATATCCTGGTTTTGGGGTTTGAAATGTGGTCTCACTACACTCAAAAAAACGATTCAAGCCCTTCTTAGAGGTGACACATTTAAATATTGTTTGATACATTTAAATAAATCAATTACAAAACGAAGATATTTATATTTAATGGGTGTAACACAAAATGTATGAATACTTTCATTTATTAGATTTATTTAGGTTACCCTCACAAAAACGATTCAAGCCCTTCTTCGAGGTGACACATTTAAATATTGTTTGATAAATTTAAATAAATCAATTACAAAAATAGATATTTATATTTAATGGGTGTAACACAAAATGTATGAATACTTTCATTTATTAGATTTATTTAGGTTAGATGGTGTGCATATCAACTCAAAATAAATGTGTTTCATTGAGGACTACCCTTTGCGCATGCGCCAGCTGAAAATCAGTTGTTTACATGAGGTGAAGACACTTTCAGGGCTGTACGGTGGTGTAGTGGCTAGCAGTGTCGCCTCACAGCCAGAGGGCTGTGGGTTCAATTCCCAGTCGGGGCATTCCTTCTGTGTGGAGTTTGCATATTTTGTTAGTTAGTTAGTTTATATTTTGAGTTGGACAAACATAAATAAATTTAATTTAATGAATATCGTTATTTTATTTTAGATGTATTTGATACAAATGAGTTGGACTAACTTAATTACATTTTATTGCACTGATGTGCTAAATTTGAGTTGGAGTTGCATATAATTATTGAATGGAAAACCTGCCAACAATTTAATTGAGTTCATCCAATGAGTCATTTCTTTGAGTGTATGCGAGCACGCCTGGAGAGTCTGAGTCTTTTTAATGTTCAACTTTTTCATGTTCATATTTACAACTTTTCACATCCTAAACTGTCAGTTTCAGCAGTGGGAGGTGAGTTTGCATACTGATAACTAACATTCTCCACTTTAATGTAAACCCAGAGGTCACTCACACAGAGTGGACATTTGGGTTTTCATCAGTCGTCCCTGTGTTCATAAATGTATCCCAGTGTGAGGACACGCAGGGACAAATATTATGGTCTCGTTTATGACGTGTATTCAAGGTGACCTCACGCTTGACATTCAGGCAGGTCGGGTCCTATTTCGACTTCCTGTTGGGAGCGCGTCACAAATGACTCATTAGTTTTCCTCTCGACTGCACATCCTGGCGTTATGATCTAAAACATCTTTTCGATGCTCATAATAAATCTCAATTCCAATTTGTATTTCACAATATATTCTGCGTCCGTGCCTCCTGGCTTTGATGAACAGTCGCATCAACACGTCGAGCCGCGCGATAACAATCGGTCGGCGAGAGGATGCGTCCATCTGCCAACCCCGTTTTCATACGCTCAGCGTTTTATTCCACACCCGGTGGAAAGCACACAGACACACACACATACACACACACACACACACACACACACACACACACACACACACACACACACGTACAACTTAGCCGTCCTCGTGCGAATGCCGGGCTGCCTTCCACACTGCTTTGCCAACCAAAGGGTGTTTGAGCTGAATCACATCACATGACCCCCCCCCAGCTGCGACCCCATTGATTTGCTGTTGGGTGCCATGCAGGCTGAAGGGCAGCGGGGAGCCCTGTGGAGTGCCATTCACAAAGTATTATCTTCGGGTTGACAAAGATGCGTTGCAGCATCCAGTAACATGTCGGCAACGCACTGCGGATTCGGTTCTGCGGGCTGCTGAACGCCAGACTGTGTCGCCTTCTCTCTCCTGTTAAGATTCCTTTTTTTGTTGTTGTTGTTGTTGGCCTGTCTCCTCTTCCAACCCTCGCTCCCGGTACACCCCCTCCCCCCTCTCTCGTCCACAGAAGCTGCTGCAGTTGCAGAACTTCAACACGCTGATGGCCGTGGTGGGCGGCCTCAGCAACAGCTCCATCTCTCGTCTCAAAGACACGCAGGCCCACATCAGCGCCGAGACCAACAAGGTGCCGTCCTCCTCCTCCTCCCCCGGAAAACCGGCACGGATCTCTTTCTCGGCACCACCGGGCAAATTCGCTGTTCACCGCATGCCGATGATTCCACCTCTCCTCTGCGTGAGCTGCCAAGCTCCCCGTCTGGGCCCATTACTCCCACACAGCGGCTTGTTTTTCAGAGTTATGAATTTGAGCCATATAACTGGAAAAAAAGTTTCAGTCTTGTCCGTTATGTAAGTCCATCTAGAGCACAGGTGTCAAACACAAGGCCCGCGGGCCGGATTCAATTTGAAAGATATGTTTCTTTTAGAACAAAACCCTGTGCTTTTATTTTGAAGGTCATTTTCCCACGTCTGTTCCCTCTCCCTGCATGCTGCGTGAAGCGAACTCTCGCTTTGCTTTACTCAATGGACTATTTGTGATCCGTTCGCTTCATCGCGGAGAGGGGGCGTGGCTTATCGCCATGGAAACAGTCCGTGACCGCCGTCCACCACGGAGGAAATAACCACTATTTTGTACCTGTCGTGCAAAAACGTCAGACCATCAAACCCTCGTGTCTGAGCTCATAATATTAATATTATGATACAGTTATTTAACAATATGCTCGGGAGTCGTCACAATGACACCGTGTCACAGTTACAACCCACGATGCTGACGTGTGACCCCCTCATCGGGAGCCAACAGCTTTCCACAATGTTTTTGATGCCTCTCAATGAGTCTCTCATGAGGCGTTCTGGTTGCCAACTATCATCTCATCCCCCTTTTCCATCTCCCTCGCAGGTTTTCAACAACCTCATTGAGCTGGTGACGTCGTGCGGCAACTACAGTCAGTACCGCAAGCGCTTCTCCGAGTGCTCGGGCTTCCGCTTCCCCATCCTCGGCGTGCACCTGAAGGACCTGATCGCCGTCCACGTGGCGCTGACGGACTGGGCCGACAAGGAGAAGACGCGGGTCAACCTGGCGAAGGCCCAGCAGCTGTACGCCATCCTCCAGGAGCTGGCGCTGATCCAGATCACGCCGCCTCACGTCGACGCCAACACGGACCTGCTCAACCTGCTCACGGTGAGTGGACGGAACGGACCCCCCCCCCCCCCCCCCAGAT
Source organism: Pseudoliparis swirei (assembly GCF_029220125.1). Classification (NCBI taxonomy): domain Eukaryota; kingdom Metazoa; phylum Chordata; class Actinopteri; order Perciformes; family Liparidae; genus Pseudoliparis; species Pseudoliparis swirei. The sequence goes on from NC_079408.1 coordinate 13,920,983, forward strand.
GGCAGTGAAGTGGGAGGAACGACTTTGAGAAGGACCGACACACTCTGCGTGCAGCCGGCGTCGCGGGCCATCTGTCTGGTGATCTGATTGGCTCAGACAGACTGCCGGCTGGGATGAAGTCTGTGTGCAGAGATTAGAGCAGAGATAATGTTAATGTTCACATTTGAAGATTAAGGATTTAAGGGAAGCTACAGAGTGATATAAAAACAACAAATAGTGGACCCCACCCTGGAAGTAAAACCACATTCAGTGACACAGAGAGGACTCTACTGCTGTCTCTGTTATCTGGTTGCCATTTTTACCTTTGCATTGAAAATGCGGAAGTTTATGTTCTGATCGCCGTGTATTTATTTATTTATTTGTATGCGTGTTATTCGCAAAACTCAAAAAGTATTGAACCGAATCGCATGAAATTTGGTGGGATGATTGGTTATTATCCGGGGACCATTTGATTAGATTTTGGGATCAATCGGGTCAAAGGTCAAGGTCAAGGTCATGGAAAGGTCAACATCTTTTTTTTACCATAGCACGATACATTTTTGTCCAATTGGCATGCAACTAATGCCAAAATGTTCATAATTCAATGCCCAATCTTGTGATATGCGAAGATATGCGCTCTACCGAGTGCCCGTTCTAGTTTAAAATAGATTTTGACCCAGGACAAAGAGTCACGACCTCTTTTCTTTATTGAACGTCTAAACTGAGGTTTCATCTGTTAACCTTCACTGAAACCCCGTGTCCCGTATCCTGATTAAAGATGGCAGGGCGCGTTGGCTTGGAGACGACCTCCATCTCCATCTCCGCCCAGAGACGGCGGACATTGTTTGTCTCGGCCGATGAAACATTGCTCTCTTCCCTCTCACTGAAAAAAAGAGAAGAATATTGTTGCCGTGTGAAATTATGCGGGGAAAGGCACCGTGAAACAATTGACACCACGAGCCCAGAGAAAACGATCCTTTCTCGATCGTGAGTGAGTTTTATGACATGAGAGCTTTTAAACTGGGAACAGCGAGTGAGGCTGATCTCAGGTGGCGGTGTGTTTTTGCACTCCGCACTAAACCCCGATGAGTGCGGTGGGGAAAGATGTTTGGCAGATGCAGATAAGAGTTTCCTAAATTTGAGGGTCAATCCCAGGAGATGAGTCACTCGGGTGTCGCTGTGAGATTGCAGCTGGCTCCTCTTCTTCTCTTTTTTTCTTTCCTGCGGAAATGTGAGAAAACAAGTTTGACGGACAGAGTCGATACCCAATTATCTCACGCCGGCGCTTATTGGAGTTGATCTATCTGGAGTCTGTGAGCAGGAGAGCAGAAGGCCGAGGTGATGGAATGAAAGTTGATAAATCCTTTTTTTTTTTAAACAAATAATCTCCGCACAGGCACGCGGCTGCAAACCACTCGGGTTTAAAATACTCCTTCAACCTTTTTTTAAATGGAAAATATTGTATTAAATCATACTGGAAGTTACAGTTAACCTTCTCTTTTGAAGAACTGAATCGGAAGACCAAACAAGAAGAAAAAACTTATTTTTGTTCTTCTTTTTTGTCCTTGCGCAAAACAACCGGAGAAATATAATTACAGAAGGCGCTCAGCTCTGAGGAAAAGAAACGGAGGCCGACGACGGATGATTAGATGCAGTTGGCAAAACACGGATGCTGCTCTCTCACCCGTTGCCATAGCGGCCGTGTTCATGGGAACGTAGTTAACCGTTCACATAATAGACATTTGTGAGGATGCATTTGTGTTAAATACGTAGCCTGAGAATCCTAACAGGTGAAACAGACACCAGGCAAAGCAATGCAGGCTTCCAACTTTAAACCAGGCAGGGCAGGGAAATACTTCCTTTAGCTCACTCTGAGCGTCATAAGACAAGATCATGTTCAAAAGTTTGGGGTCACACAGATGATTTGATGTTTTTCCATGAAAATTAACACTTTTATTTATCTAATGAATTGCAAAGTTAATATAAAATATAGACATTGACAAGATTATAAATAATGATTTTATTGTAAATATTAATGTTGTTCTTCTTGTGGCTCAAAGGAAGGTCAGTTTTATAGCTTCTCTTGCCAGCATAACTGTTTTCAGCTGCGCTCACATAAAAAGGCTTTTCAAGGGTTTTCTACCCCTCCGCTAGTCTTCTAAGGCGATAACACAATGTACCATTAGAACACTGGAGATGGGCCTCTACACACCTCTGTAGAGACTTCATTAAACACCAGAGAATAGTCATTTACACATTAACATGTAGAGAGAGTATTTATGATTCATTTAATGTTATCTTCATTGAAAAAAAAAGTGCTTTACTTTGAAAAAATAAGGCCATTTCCAAGTGACCCCAAACTTTTGAGCAGTCGTGTACACACGAACGTATTCAAGTGAAATCGCCGGTAAAGTTGATCGATGTGTGAACTAACTGGCGGTTCATCCCCCAGTGGAGGCCAGACCAGGCAAAACAAAGTTGAATATGCTCCTTTAGAGACAACCCATATCTGTTCTGTGCAGGTGTCTCTGGACCAGTACCACACAGAGGAGGAGATCTACCAGATGTCTCTCCAGAGAGAACCTCGCAAGCAGGCGGTGAGCATCGCGCCGGTCGGTCCCGCCCTCGGCGGCGGCGCCCTCCTCCCCGCCGCTGCCTCCATTTGACGGACGGTCACAATTTAATTGAATGCTTATCAGAATTTACATCCCCGCTTTCTCCCGTGGCATTTTGATCCACGGTCGTGACCCTTGACGACACAGCAGCTGTGTTTCCTTTCCTCTGCCCCCCCCCCCTCCCGATGCTGATGCCCGCCATCTTTTTGTTGTTGTTGGTCTCTCATTGGTTGCAGCTGAACTCTAGCTCCGCCCCCGCGCCCGACCCCAAGCCCAGCATGATCGACGAGTGGTCCGTGTCGGTGAAGCCCAACGCCGACCCGACGGTCATCAAGAAGCACATCGAGAAGATGGTGGAGGTGAGTTTCAGACGTCATAACTGCAACGTGCTCTCTGGATTAGTGGATTAGTAATCAGTAATCTCTCACCGTGGCTATCTGAACGCTCTGTAACGCCTTCTGTGGAGATGTGTGTGTCGTTGTCTGTGGGTTGAGGAGGAGAGAGTGAGATAATAAAAGTGCCAAGCATCCAGCTATCGGGGCTTCATATGTTCATGTTTGTACATAAGACCGTCCATGGGTGTATCATTTGAGGTATAAAGAGGGCTTCTTGATGAAACCCTTAAAAACTACAGTTGAAAACTTTAATCAAAATGACTTTTTCCTGACAGCAGGAGATGAATCAGATAATAGGTGAAAATAATAAATAGATGGGTCATAATCCATTTCTGCATAAGGTCGCCCTACAGTAAACTCCACTGTTGCTTTTATAGGGAAAACACACTTCTATATTTACACTCCCACAATCACACACACATACACACACAATGCCAATGTTTCTAACCCTAACCCAAAAGCATAAAACAACTAGAATGGGCACTCGGTAGAGCGCATACCTTCGCATATCACAAGATTGGGCATTGAATTATGAACATTTTGGCATTAGTTGCATGCCAATTGGACAAAAATGTATCGTGCTATGGTAAAAAAAGAGTTTGACCTTTCCATGACCTTGACCTTGACCTTTGACCCGATTGATCCCAAAATCTAATCAAATGGTCCCCGGATAATAACCAATCATCCCACCAAATTTCAGGCGATTCAAGAACATTTTGACCTGTTCATGACCTTTGACCTTGACCTTTGACCCGATCGATCCCAAAATCTAGTCAACTGGTCCCCGGATAATAAACAATCATCCCACCAAATTTCATGCGATTCGGTTCAATACTTTGAGTTCTGCGAAAGATTTTGACCTGTTCATGACCTTTGACCTTTGACCCGATCGATCCCAAAATCTAATCAACTGGTCCCCGGATAATAAACAATGATCCCACCAAATTTCATGCGATTCGGTTCAATACTTTTTGAGTTCTGCGAAAGATTTTGACCTGTTCATGACCTTTGACCCGATCGATCCCAAAATCTAATCAACTGGTCCCCGGATAATAAACAATCATCCCACCAAATTTCATGCGATTCGGTTCAATACTTTTTGAGATTTGCGAATAACACGCATACAAATAAATAAATAAATAAATAAATAAATAAATAAATACACGGCGATCAAAACATAACCTTCCGGCATTTTCAATGCGAAGGTAATAACTCATGGCAGCGTAGGAAACACACGAGGGCAAAGGGCAAAGCTGCCCCTTAGAAATATAATGTTGGCCCTGATGTCACGAGGAGCACACCATGACCCCAAACTCCCATCATTTAATAGCGTTTTGTTTTGGTTCCGTTGTGTGTCCTATCTGTATTTCCTGTAGAAATATCAATAAATATTATTTTGAATTATAAAAAAACTAAGAAAAGAGTTATAAATCTTAATAGTCGTTTAAAAACTGTAATAACAATAAATAAACACAACAAAATAAGAATAACATTGAATATGATTGTCTGTTTTCTTCTCAGAAATCTCAGAAAACACGTTGAATCTGTAGACTACTGACAAATAGTCGTATTAAGATAAGATAAGAGAGATAAGATATATACTTTATTAATCCCCAAGGGGAAATTAGTTCTCTGCATTTAACCCATCCTTAGTTATTAAGGAGCAGTGGGCTGCAGTGATGCGCCCGGGAAGCAACTGGGGGTTCAGTGCCTTGCTCAAGGACACTTCGACTTGCAACTAATGGGGAGAGCCGGGATCGAACCGACAACCTTGGTGTTGCAGGACGAACCCCTTACCCCACTGAGCTACTGCCTCATAATCTTATTATTACCTAATAGTCTTATTATTGCCTCATAATCATATTATTGCCTAATAATCTTATTATTGCCTAATAGTCTTATTATTGAAATTTTTCTGAAAATGTAGCCTATACTGTAACCCTAAATAAGTATATTTATTATTTTTGGAACAAAGGTTAAATGTTATTTCACACGTTTCAAAAAGTGCCCCAATTAATTTTTAAATGCTTCTGGATTCAGTCAGTGGGGGAAAGAAATTGCCCCCTAAAAAAGATGTAAATGTTTCCCCTGACTCACGGACACATTATCTCTTGGTCTAAAAACATGGCTTACGACTCTCATGTGGTCATCACCCTACGTGTGAAACGTTTTGCTAAACACAGATCAGGTCTCGCCCCTCAGATCCTGGTAGAATATAAACAGAGGTGGGTTTTCTTTATGTGGGTCAAAGTCATTATAATTTGGGAAAACCGAGCACGGAAAAGAAAAAGCTCTCTGAATTCCCGCCACGATACTAAACTCCACCACACTCGTGTTCACAGTCGGTCTTCAAGAACTTCGACTCCGACGGCGACGGACACATCTCGCAGGACGAATTCGAAGCGATCCGGAACAACTTCCCCTACCTCAGCAAGTTTGGCGAACTGGACCAGAACCAGTGAGCATTCTGCAGCTTTTGTTTTTTAACCGTTGTGAATACATTTTCAAAAAGCAGGCACCGACTTCACCGGGCTTTTTTTGTTTTCTCACGCAGAGACGGGAAGATCAGCCGGGAGGAGATGATCGACTACTTCATGAAAGCCAGCTCTCTGCTCAACTGCAAGATGGGCTTCATCCACACGTTCACGGAGGCCAGCTACGTCAAGCCCACGTTCTGCGAGCACTGCGCCGGCTTCGTGAGTAAACAACCCTCTGATCTGTGATCGTGTGTTGCCTCGCTTGTAACCGCAATGACAATCACAATTACACAACACAAGCTATTTGCTTTTTTTTCAGAATCAGCTGTATGATTTCTTTTTTTAATATATATATTTATTTTGATTTTACAAATAAACAAGACAGGAAAGGGAAGAAACCTATATATACCTATATAAATATGTATATATATATCTGTGTGTGTGTGTGTGTCTATATATATACATACGTATATATATATATACGTATTTATATATATATACATATTTATGTATATATATATAAAAATACATATTTATGTATATATATATATAAATACATATTTATATATATATTTATATATAAAATACATATGTATATATATATATAAATACATATATATATATATATATACATGTAAGGATACAGTACAAAGGGAAAGGAGAAATAAAAGGGTAAAGAATAACAAAGAACACACCAAAAAATAGACACAAATAAATTAGAAAAACCACAGCAAATAACACACTCCCACATCACCAGTCTGACATAAGTACATCTTTAAGGTGACATCATCAAATCAAGTCGGCGTCGGTACCAGTGTTTTTAATCAGGCAGGGCAAAGCCCATCCCGGAGGGGTCCACCATGTCTACGACCGGTTTCCATATTTTGACAAATCCCTTGAGATTGTCATGGAGGGTGTGTGTAGCTGTATGATTTATAAACCCTTCAGGGTCGTGCCAAGGTCAAATATTGAGCTTTTACTTTCCTCAAATGCATCGATTTCAGCCAATGAAGAGCACATGTCACAGTTTGTCAAAAGAGGACGCCGTAGCCGCTCTTTATTATCGGTGTCGGTATCACCCCGACTCTCAGAGGGTCCTCAGTCAGTCAATCACTTTGAGCCGAGCCACACAAGTTGCATTCTGGGAAATATGGGAGAAAGTTAATTGGGCGAGATGATAACCGTCCTGTGTGTGCATCTGTGTGTGTGTGTGTGTCTTCTGGTCCTAAACATTCCCCCAGAACCCCCGAGGAGACACACACACACACACACACACAGTGAGTCAGCGCTCACAGGAACAGGGCTCTCACGTGGAGACACGGAGAAGACATCCCGTTCATTTGGGTGTCGAATAAATACAAAGGGAAGCTGAAGAGAGGAGCGCGCCATAGATTATATGTGTAGACTTTCATTAGCACTCATTCACTCACACACACACACACACGCAGTATTTTCAAACCATCACGAGGGGAAACTCTGAATAGAGAGCAGGGAAAGATAAGGACTCTGGCAGCGTGCTCCTTCCTGTGTGTGTGTGTGTGTGTGTGTGTGTGCGCATGGCAGATGTAGATACACGAGCCACTTCCTCTCCGGCCTGTTTTTGTGCTTGGCTCCTGTGCAAAAAAACAATATTTTTTACTCCGCAGTCCATTTTTCATCACCGGCCTCAAAATAATAGAGAGAAAAAAAAGAAGAACGTTCCGCACAAGCCGGTAAACACCGCCGCAGAGTTCACTCGCCTCCCGTGTCTCACATGGATCTTCATAATCTTCCTCTGTTCCGCCCGCAGCCTCCGTTGGCCTCACATCTTAATTAATTGCACACAGATGCTTTGAGCTAAATGCACAAAAGCCAGAAGACGCATCACAACGTGTGTGTGTGTGTTTTTTTGTTGTTGTTTTTTTTGCATCTCAGGAGAGTCTTTTAGCCCCGCGGCGCCATTTTATCCCCACTCCAAATATTTTATTCATGACATTCTTCATAAGAACACTAAACTGAGCAACCATGAATCGACATGAATTGTGAAGCCAAATAAAACAAACAGAAGAAGCACATCTTCTATCTTGTGTCACAATGTAATGCTCACAAGTGGATTGAGGAACAATCTCATGAAAACTCACTTTTATTTATCAAATTAATTGTAAAATGAATATAAAATAGAATAATGATTTTTATTGTAAATATTAATGTTGTTCTTCTTGTGGCTCAAAGGAAGACCAGTTTGAGAGCTTTTCTCAGCAGCATAACTGTTTTCAGCTGCGCTCACATAAAAAGGTTTTTTTTACTCCTCCGCTAGTCTTCTAAGGCGATAACACAATGTACCATTAGAACACTGGAGATGGGCCTCTATACACCTCTTTAGGGACTTCATTAAACACCAGAGAATTGTCATTTACCACATTAACATGTAGAGAGAGTATTTATGATTCATTTAATGTGATCTTCATTGAATAAAACTGCTTTAAAAAAGAAGGACATTTTCAAGTGACCCCAAACTTTTGAACGGTAGTGTATACACAAAAGTTTTTTTTTGAAAAAAATCACGGTAAAAGTTGAACAATGTGTGAAATAAATGGCGGTTCATCACACAGGGGAGGCCAGACCATGCAAACAAAAACAAGTTGTCCAGTCCCAATATCAGAGAGAGATTATGCTATGCCTATCTCACTCAAATCACACTCATCACAGGTAGAAGAGAACGAGGGAAATATTCTGTTCAGTTTGGTCTTGAAAGGTGCCAAAGATGGATGCCTATAAACTGAAAGTCAAAGTTTTGATCAGAGCTAACCCCGTCGCCCGTAACTCATCCCAAATCCCCTCCCCAGGATCCGTAATCCTCCCCTCTGTAATGTGGAGTGAAAGGGTTTCCTGAGGGGAAAAGACCAGCCGACTGTGAAGTTAAGGATTTTAATGTTTCAGATCGCCCGTCAAAATTACTAATTGGCAGACGAAAGACCGAAGTGACCAGGAGGGACGTCGAATTTCACCTGGAGTTGAGCGAATGATGGACGGGTTGTCATGTGACCGATGTGACACGGTAACGTTCATTGAGCCTCGTAGCGTCAGAAGCTCGGAGCGTTTTATTTGAGAGGTTCTTTGGGCGAATGACAGTTCAGCTTCAAAGAATTTGAACGAAGATCATTCGTCAAAGAATTTCTTGTTGCGGCTTCTTGGAGGCGAACTTTAGAGAAACGAGTAGGAAAACTGAACCAGACCGGCTGCATCACCACCTGTTTCCAGTCTTTACGCTAAACTATACAAAGCTAAGATAAACAAAGCTAAGATAAACAAAGATAGTCTAAACTAAACAAAGCTAATCTAAGATAAACAAAGTTAATCTAAACTAAACAAATCTAATCTAAAATAAATAAAATTGATCTAATCTAATCAAAGATAATCTAAACAAAGCTAATCTAAAATAAACAAAACTAATTAAAAATAAACAAAGAT